>NC_090875.1:38270972-38273472 GCF_036669935.1 Montipora foliosa
AAACCCCAATACCGATATCTTTCAGTGATCAAAACAATTTTATCTTCAATATCTTTTTGTTATGAATATGTACTCGGGGCATTTCGGTTTTTCAAGCGACAAGGATGATCGATTGATAGCCATTCTTTTGGATCACTTCCGTCGCTTGAAGTCTGTCCGGGTTATTTATCCAAAATTTTCAAAAAAGTTCTTCGTCTAGGGGTATCCCAGAGCCGATGTACACGGGTATTCTTTGAAAGGGGTTTACTACCATGCCCAACTAGAAGAAAGGGTTTCGCTGGTTGATAAGACGAAAGTTGACTCACTGCTACTAATTCCACAGTCCCCTTTAGCTGTAGAGGACTTAAATATGTCCTGCGGTCTCGGTTGGAACTGAACATCCATCTGGTCAAGCTGGTCTGCAGCCAACTCCGTGGGACGGCTTCGTCACGTGATGTTATAACACAAATCAGATAATATTTTACTCGACGCAATGGTACTAGTGCCGTTTCGTAACAGTGTTGTTCATGGTTAAAAGAGAATTCTAAAACGAAAAATCGTGCTAAAAACGTTCAAAAAAAGAAAGAACCTTACAACAACGAGACGATAATTTTTTCAGAATGTCATGGAATGTGCAACTCTTTTGCGTGACATTCGTTTTGGAATGCGAATTATTGGTGAAAAAGGTCGTATGTTTTTCTTTTACTCTTGATTGGTTTCTTTTTCTTCATTTTTTTTTTCTACAGGCAAGAAAAATATTTGAGTGATTGGCTTTATCATTTATGAACGAATTACGGTAAGCAAGAACTGCAAGGACGCACATCTTCATTGATCATTTCTTTGGCAGTGTGTTTTGTTGACCTTTTCGCGGTCAAAAATTGAGTAAGATAGGGAGCTCCTAGGATTACATCACGTTATTTTAAATTAACAGTAACAACAGTAAGTCTACCCAATTCTCTTCAATTTTGTAATAAATTTCGCTGTGTATGTAAATCAAATTTTACGTTAATTTATTGGACTACGCATCAACGCGATCGACGACGGTTATTTTCGTCTAGACCTAAGATAAATAAAATGATATGTGGTGTGCTTGTATAATCGTTAAATATATTGAAAGGTCATTGAAGTATTTCAAGGCGCTCTTTGCTGCCATTTTCAATCAGAAAGAGAAAAAAGATGCATTATTTGTAAACTGAAGGTTTGGCCGTGACCTCTTGCGTGACATGCATCCGCTCAGCAATTTGCATTGAATTTTTGGTCAAAATAGCCCGAACTCTTTTCAAACTGGATGCGCTAATTTTTGCGGGCCAAAATCGACAGTTGGAGATAGTGACCTACAAGGATAAAGCTTTCACCTGATGTACAATATGACACGTAAATTTATATACTAGGATTTTTATAGGCCTTTAAAGTTGGCCTTTATTTCACCTCAACCCAAAAGATTGAAAGTGGGTTATTTCAACGAGTTTTTATGTGGTCTTAAACTTGACAAGATTACATGAAGTTTACATTTTTTAAACGACAAAGGGTCCTTCTACCAATATCCAAAATAGCAAACCAGGAATTCAACGCGTTGTCGCATACGGAGTTAACGAAGTTGCAGAATTTTTCATTGTTTTTCCGGGGGGTTGGGGGCCGCCTCGGCGTAATTTGAACTTTTGGATTTTCCGGAAAAAGCAAAGCGCTATCGAACTTTTTATTTCCATTTTTGAAAATAGTTCACCAAATGGGTCTTTTAGGTAGAATAAAATAAATTGTGAAATTTTGCAACTGTCAGCGGATTCTCGATATTTACAGTCAGGGCCTCTTAAAAAGCCTTTATTGTTCCTTTTACTTTCTCACTGATAATAGATAATAAAACTGCTTCATGTGAAAGCAAGCTCGCGTGTGACATTTAATTAGATTTTTGGTCTCGAAAAGTAACTGTAGAGGTCAGAGAGGTCAGCTTATCTTTAATTTACAGGAAGAAGAAATTGTTGTTGGATTCAATACCCGTTTGAAGACTTGGTGAACTGTTATAGTATTGAACATTGTTATCAAGTTCGTATTGTTGTCACCAGCTCTTTCGTTGTTACCAGCTCATTAGTTGATGTAATGTATTCATTTTATCACAGGCTAGACCGGAATATTTAATGTAAGTCGTATAAATAGTGGTCGTCGTTTTCTCCTACTAGGTTTTTTCTAAATTCTTGTAGTTCGATTAAGTTGTGTGTTCATTTTCGTTTTTTCGATTATTGTAATATTAAAGATCCTTTCACCATTCGTAGTAGTCAAAAAGAAAAAGAAGAAATTTTAGGAATGTAGAATAAGAGCATTTCATTTAATGCTACTACAACTTTGTATTGCACTGCGCTCGTTGGCGAATGTTTTATTTACTTCACTCGGTACCGCTTATCGCATTATTTACGAAGTTCCGCGCAAGAAGCGGATTCAACCATCTCGCCTTGTTGTTTCTATTGCCAGCTGCTTGGGGATATCAAATAAATATAGTTGCTTGCTTATTAAGGTCCAGTTAAAACAA
>NC_090875.1:38283472-38288472 GCF_036669935.1 Montipora foliosa
CGCATTCTTCTGGATGAGAACATCCTCGAAGTGTGTTAATTTGAATGCGTTGTAGAGTTGTGCCCTGTTTATATGGTCTTGGGTACCTGAGACAACCCTTCCCCCGAGTTACCTTGGGCGAGATATTTTTCCACTCATTTGTTTACAAAATTCTGTCAACTGTTACATGAGGTGGGCGAGAAAACTCGGGGAGGAGAGTTGTCTCGCCTCAGCCCACCCTCAGCTGGTAAGGTAACCCAGAGACAAATTTTTCGCATGTAAGCAGCGTGGCTCCACTACCCGAGACAAGACAGCAAAATCTTAAATGCGCACGCATAAAATAAAAATCAAAGAAGCAACAATAATTAAGTAGGGTCAACTTTGTCTCGGTCACGCAGTTCTTATAAACGGTCGCAAAGTTGTCTCGGGAAGGAGGGCTGTCTCGGGTAACCCAGACCATATAGACAGGCCCTTAGTCCTTCGAAATGCTCGGTCTGTCTGGTCAGTTCTATCGAATGGAAGGCGTTCTTAGTTAGTAAACTGCTTGTAAACAGTCATAGCTCGAATCTGAGAAATTTTAACATCAAGTTGAATTTTAGTTAATGAACTGCTTGTAATCATATCTCGAATTTTGGTTAGTTAGTTCTTGGTAAACTGCAGGTCGAATTCGTGAAACTTCAATATCAAAAAAATGCATTTCATGTCTTCAGACCACAAAGTACTGCATGGCTCGCTAGGACTTAAGGGATACAAGATGGCAGGTTTCTGCCCTCACTATCTTGCGCAATAACAAATCATTACAACCATTGGCAGAGTAAAGCGTTAGGGTGAGTTCGAGATGTTGGCAAACTGACTTGGAGATGTTGGCGAACTGACCCAAGGTGTTGGCGAACTGGTCGTGTGCGAAACGACTGTGATTCACAGAACTAAGTAAAAGGTAACTTTCGATTTCATTTTAATGGAAACAATTAGGGTCAGTCCTTATAAAACTAGTATTTTCTAAGTAATATGGAAAGTGGTCAATTAAGTATGCATGTATTTGTATTACTAGTAAGAGGCATTTAGATCTTTGGTTTATGTTTTGGTTAAATAGATCACACACCACACAGGTCTTCTTATTTTATTTCGAAAGAGGTTGCTACCTTATGTGAGTACTTAGTTTTCTTGTGTGGGTGTGTCTTTAATTCATCTACAAAGGTTTAGTACAATACCTGCACATGTGCAGTCTAGAACTGAAGTCTGTTTCGTACTAGTAAATGCTTGGCTTTAGAGAGTAATCCTGTGGCTATTATCCGGGCTACGTGCAATTGCTTCTGTTATATCATCTATTGTTTTGTTCTCCAATCACAGACCGCATCTCGAAAGCTACAGGTTCTCTCCCCGTTTAAGATGGATTCAGTGGACTTTCGATCTATGTCATCTTTAACATAGATCACATGTCTTTGTCTTCAAAGGTTGCTTAAATCCTACTCAAGGTTTTAGAAAACAAAACCTTTATCTTTGAAATGTTGTGCCAGCATTTCTTTTCTTTATTCAGGATTGGGACAAAGAACAAACCTATGCAGTATGTAGCTGTGGTGCTTAGCACGTATTAAGAACCGTTTGAAATAATTATTATATGCCCCTTTACCCCTTTAGGTGGTGACAACAATGATGAACGTTATTTAAGTGTCAAGTCGTCTAGCGCTGGGGCGCCAATTGGGGACACTGTACATGACAAACCATTAAACATTGGTTTTTGAGGAGAGGAGAATACCAGAAGACCCGCAGAAACCCTCTTAGATCGGACTGTCTAGAGAACCAACAAACTCAATCCACATATGACACCGAGTCGCGGAAACAAAGCGAGGCTGCACTGGTGGTAGGCGAGTGCTCTCATCACTGCACAAGCCCTGCTCTCTAAAATAGGCATCATTTAGGTGTAAAATAGGTGCCATCATTGCATGTCCTCTTATTTAAACTACGTTACTATCATCTTAGGAAAATATGTAGACATGTTTATGTTGTCAACCCTGTCAGATTAATAGAAGCACTCGGATTTTTTCAAGTATCCCCAAGTCACTACTGAAAAAAAAATTTCGCTCTTCATTTCTGGCTTTGTTTCTTAGAAAGATTCATTCAAAAGAACAGATCGTGTCAAGGGCCGGAAAGAGGCTAATGATTTGACCATTAATTGTCCAAGGTTTCATACGTCTTTTCATTTTAAAATAGTAAAGATAGTGGCTCCATTAAAAAGAAATGGTCACACACGTAAAATCCTATTCAGCAAAAGATGTTCCCAAATTAATGACGTCATTGCCTTAAACACTGAAAGAGCTGTCGAGAACAGATGTCTCAAACTGGATTGGGACACTTTTCCGCTTCTCCTTACGTCTAAGTCTTAAATAACTAAATAATAATACGCTCTCAAAAGAATATTGAAAATTATTGCTGTCCAAGCAAAATACCGAGCATTTTTTTTAGAAACGCAGTAGCTCACGAGGGCCTGTGAATTGCAAGCGTCTCAAAATGAGCACGACTGAGTTATGATTAGCTTCGATTGTCACGAGTCGCTGTCACGCATTGCGACTTTTGGCAAAGAGTCAAGTCAAAGAAGGGAAAAGAAGGCCAAGACTTTATGTGTAAAAAGCCAAACTTACAGCAACTCCAACTTTACTCATAACAATGAAGGCTAGATTCTAGTATTTGCATATGAATATTGTTGTATGCCTCGTTCTTCGAAGAATTCCGCTGTAAGGTCGCTCCAGAAATGACAGCTAATTACTGCATAATTTAATACTTCCGCTATTCGTACGCGTTAGAAAACAATTGACCTTATGCAAATAACTGAAATGATAACTTTCGATTTGTGGTCTTGTTAGCATCCAATGATCCCATAAATTTATGATGTAAATTGTAGGTGACCAAGACAATTACAGCGATTTATTGTGGGCACCCTAAGAAAAGAAATAAGTTCCGAGAGAGACAGCCCATAATTATCACTTTATCGATCAAGCCTCGCCAGGATCAAAATGTATAATGTTGTTGGTAACCTCCTTAGCTCACTACTGTCCTCATTTTTAATTCTCGAGCCTTTTACAGGTCTTTGTTCTCCAAAAAATATAAGTTCCGGAAAACGAAGGAAACGTGGGGGTACCCCATTCACGTTCAGTCTGCCTTAGGATCATCCTTCAAACTACCAAGATTAAATACAATCCCTTTCTATGCATTCCCTGTTACCAAACTAACCTACAGAATAAGAATAAAGGCTTTTTGAAGACAGAGAATTAAGCTGCACCAATTAACTAAACTTGCTGTTGCTATTGACTCAACATGGGTCAACCAAACTACGTAAATTAAAGGTGACTTTCGATCGATTTCGTTTTCAATGGAAATCATTAAAACAGTCTACAAATAAGGGTGAGTTCTTATTGACAGTTATTTTCAAAGTGATATGCGTATTAATTCAAGGGTTTTCTCTCGGTTACTAACCTCAAGGAAGAGCAAAGCTCGGTCTCAGAAGCTCCAAAGCAGCTCCAACGCATTCGGCGATGAACTAACACGTCTCATCGAGAACTGCGCCGAGGTAGCTGTTCATCGGCGTTAGCCTGGAACCGAATCGAACGAAGGACGAATACATCTCCGTTCACTCATCGGTCAAAGCAAAAATGGTGGAATAGCAATGGCCTAGCAGGGATGATGAAGATGGCAGGTAACGTTTATGTACAATTAGTTGCCCTATTTCCAAACACTTTTTGCAAAACTGTAATATCATACCCCAAAACGCCCCCTTACGGTGGCCCACAAGGTTCACTGCTGCAAATAAAATAGTTGCTGCGAATTATATTCAAAATAGTTGCTTCAAATTTACAAACGTTGCTGCAAAATTATAAAAGCTGTTGCAAATTTATAAATTTATGAAAAGGGTTGCTACAAAGACGTTTGGGGTAAACCATGCATGCTTCAGAGATAATCAAGCTTTAATTTGGAATAGAACGCTATGCAATGTTGTTGATTATAGTTACATTCGAAAAAGGCGTGGATACCCCCGATTTTCTTCGTGGATTTCAATAACACTTGTTAAGATCTGCCTATCCCACATATTCAGTAAATCATGCGCAAATACATTTGAATGAGTATGAGCCGTCGTTAAGTGAAGTCAAACATCCATTTTGGTGAACTTTGATGCAATTCCCCATAATTTAATGCTTTTTAACCCTTTAACTCCCAATAGTGCCACTTATAGATTTTACTCGTCATTGGGGAACCCCACGGGGCTGAAAGGGTTAAAGTCATAGGCACTCCATGCATGGTACCTTAACCTACCTTGACATGGTGCAGCATTAATCTTGAATGTCATGGGGAAAACTGTAATCTATTAGGGGCTGTTTGGCACACTATGACACTTTTGCACTACAGATGGCTCTTAAATACCCTCTCCATGATGTTGTCTTCCCCTTTTTATGTGTATGCAGATGGTTTTCCACACCATGATGAAGACAGTGGTTTGCTGGCCCTTGAAAATGCCTGGCAATCAATAGGTTTGTATGATCATCTTGTAACCTATGCAAACCCAAGACTCTAAATTATATAAATTAGTGTACATAATTAATCAATAGACTTTGTAATCCAAAACAATTAAACAAAGACAATGTTTTAAAAGCCACACGCAACCCTCCAGAATAATGAAACAACTGCAAAGTCTCAAGGAGATGTAAAGACAGTCAAATACATGTATATTTGATAACTGTTGGATAAACAAGATAGTTTATTTCCTTTTAACCAGTAAATGTTAACAGTAGAAATCAGCGACGATGAGGACCCCAGGTCAGCTGTGCCCAGAGGAAACACAGAAAGGTCAAATGGACCAAGGATAAGTGTTCCTGGTGAGACTTTTTTAGGTTTGAGAGGCTTCTTAATTAAAAGCCACAATTTCATTTTCACGAAAATGGTATGCAGAAAACCAAGGCTCTTGCTTATTTGGAAAACTACCTTACAATTACATGTAGCTGGCCAATGTTAACAAAGTACCGACTGTGTTG
>NC_090875.1:38293472-38300972 GCF_036669935.1 Montipora foliosa
CTCGATATAAAATAATTATATCTTCCTACACAGCATGCCCTCGTCAAATAATTAAATATACAGGAAAAAACCACAATTTTTTTTTATGTAATATTCAACAATTGCTGGACACTAATGACATCTGAAGAGGCCATAAGAGCTCTGGAAAACTGCAATGTTCATTTTTCTTTGATGGGTTGCAAAAGTAACATAACTAATGATAAATGTACTATTCTGACACCTGTTGGTAGACAGTACTTAAGGAGTTGTCTCATACATCTGGATAGTGCTATAGTGCTATATGCCGGGTAAATCACTATCCAATGAATAAGTCATAGCGAAAACATTTGTCCTATCCAATGGATAGTGCTTTATCCGGTGGATAGCATTATCCATCTTTTGAGTAACTTGGCCCTTGTTGTGAGTTTATGTCTGTATTCCTATTTTTTGAAACTCAGTTAACTTAAATATTTTAGGGGACAGTCTTGCATGTATCCTTTTCTTAGTGATGCACTATGTAACTTCTGAAAGAAAGCAAACTACAAAAAACAATATTCTCTTTCTACAAAGTTATTATTATAATATTATTGATTATTATCATTAAAGGTTACTAAGCTAGCAAAGATCTATCATTCTAACACTTTCAGGAAGAAATGTTGCAGTATTGTTTACAAAAATTGCAATAATTATATTAGTAATATTTTTGAAAGGTCGGGGGGCAATACTGCTCAGTATTGAATGAACAGTAACTAATGGTGATAAATAAGGACAAAATAAAGAAAAAAAAAGATCATTTGCGGTAACATTCCAGTTTTTAGCTTAGTCAAGACTGACTTCTCAATTTTTTGTGTTTCATTTTAATAGTGTGTGGAAAAGAAAAGTTGCTGGTAAACAGTGGCCACCTTGTTCCCCGCATCTTACAGCCAACAATGTCATCCACAAGATTGGTTGTCAGAGACATAATAGAAGGTGAGGCCCACTACCAAACCACCTTAACCTTATTATTATGCCTTTGAAAGCAATCCAGTCAGTTTAAGTTGTTAAGTGCTGCTATTCCTTGATAGGAAACACAGAGGACCTAGCCACCAACCTTACTGCTGCAGTGGAGGATGCTATTCAGGCATCAAGTATTGTAAGATCACAGAGGTTAGATCGTCTTGTTATTTTCATATATAGAGAGTCAGAAACTTTAAGTTAGTTTTAAACTTCATTGTTTCATTCGTCCACCCCCAGTTTGTTTCCTCTTACTTTAACCCCTCTGTTATCCTGTCCATCTCCTATAATCACTTCGGTCATAATTTCACATCGAGAGCAAATACAAAAGATGCAATTGAAATTAATAAAATTATTATATGGCTAGTGTTTCTGGTCAATATAACGCACACTCTGATTGGCTAAGAACAGCTAAGCACTAGAGCATTATTCTCCCGTAATGCCAACGGGCCGATTATGAATTACCGGTATGCAAATCATTATTTTTCTTCTTTAGAACCGTTCTGTAAGCCATAATTAATAACAAATGACTTTTTTTGTCACCATTTGGTTGTTACAGCAAAGTATGAAACCCTGGCCAAGCTGTAATGACTTTGCTGTTGCTCTGTCAATATGGCCAGGCCTGAGTTTAAGATTTTGCTTTAATGACCTCACTCTCGGTTAGTGATTGGTTCTAAAAATTAAAAATGCTAGAGTTGTAAATGGAATGCTTAGCATAATTGGAGAAACAATGCATTGGAATAGACATTAGTCAGGAGGGACAATAATGAAGTGCATAGAATCTACATTTATTATTAGTATGACAACATTGCCTAGCAATAAATATTCATGCACCAAACCATATGAACTCCTCTAATAAAAGGTATTTCAATGAACTGCAGAGAGCTCTTGCAGCAACAGCGAGAGTTGAAACAGAGGCAGGACAAAGAATATTCAGAGCTATTGGTAAGGGCATGTGTAGTAGAGCAATCGTACATGTAAAGTATGAACCCCCCCCCCCCCCCTTCCTTTTTTCATTCATGTCACAAGAGAACATCCCCAAACCCAAAAAATAAAACACTTTGTTATATCAAAGTGCAGTGAACATGCTGAGGCCTAGTTGCATTTAAATATTTTAGGAAAGGGAAAACGTGAGAACACAACAGGACCAGCAACAACAAGTACTGGTAAAAATAAATGTTACAGCATTTCTCTCCTTTTACTAGCTCATTGCATAACATTTTGCATATCCTGATTTCTGAAAGACCCTTCCATGGAGCCTATAAAGTCTTGAGTTAAGACTAGACTTGAGTCTGTATCTACATGTAGTTTACACTAACGTCTGGTCTTTTAGGTAACTTTGAAAGTCTTTTGACATTGGTAGGGCTGATATTGTTCTGATGGGTCTTTACTTTCAAGTCATCCATTTCAATGCAAGAACAAAATTAACAAGAAAACCTTTTTTTTTTTACAGAACATTAAATTTTCTTGATTTAGGCAAAATGTGATTTGAAATGTGAAGGATAATTATTATGTAGTGATGACAACATTGATTTACAGTATACGTGCCTTATTTCTTTGCATTTTTATTTTTTATTTTAAGTTGCGTTTGTTTCATGAGACATTAATGTTAATTTTTCAGGAGAATTCAGAAAGTGAATTGGATAGGACGGTACAAGATACGGAACAGGTCTTGCATTCTTTTTATATAAACAGTATCTCTTGTAGAGATTCTGGGCATAAAATAGTAGTTTTTTTCTGACAGAGGAGTGTTGTAACATAACATGACAACACAACCACGGTCTTTTTTCGCAGCCAAAGCAAATGTCTAACTTAGACCAAATAGATGTATTTAATAAAAAAACAAGTAAAACTACAAGTTCATCCCTACATTCCCAAGAATGTTCAGGGAATGAGTGGGCGACCACGAAACAGGCTTGTAGGGATCAACTTGTAGTTTAACTTGTTTTTTTCTTCAATATATACTTCGCTCTACTTTTATGTATTGAGCACTGTTTTGCAAAATCAAGTTTCACTATATATATATATATATATATATATATATATATATATATATATATATGTGTGTGTGTGTGTGTGTGTGTGTGTGTGTAGAGAGAGAGAGAGAGAGAGAGAGAGAGAGTAGGAGAGAAACCCTGACAATGCACACCCCAAATAATCATATTTTTAACTGAATAAATGTTTGAAAGAAAATTTGCCCTGAGCGGGATTTGAACCGACGTCCCCCCATTACTAGTCGGGTGTGATCACCACTACACTATACTATATATATATATATACAGGCAGAATATAACGGTTTACATCAACAATGGACTCACAGCAGAAGGATCCAGAGGATACAGTACCACCACGTGAATAAATAAACGAATACTGAGTGAAAATAGTGGGGTAAACTTCTAACTGGTCTGACCTGGTTTCACAACGTTTCGGCTATTCAGCCTTCTTCAGATGAAAGTTAAAATCTAAAAACTAAAAACTATTTACAATACATGTGCACAATATGTAGACAGTGTGCCCACCCGGTTGTCACCATAATGGCTTTATGGCAACTCCTGAACTTGGGCACAGGATGTACGATTTACAAGTGGGCAGATGGAGCTGGATTGAGTGGTCTTGAACATTCAATGCTACTCAGAGTTTCATGCTTCTTGGGAAGCAACATATATATTTCCAATAACAGTAGCAAAGTTCTACAGTGTTGTGATGCAATATAGCTCCTCAGTAGGGCCTGATATATAAGTGGTGTAAGGTTTTTTTTTTTCTAGGTAAGACAGAAGAGACTTCGTTTCTTGGAAAAAGAGGTAAGTAACATTCTGGGAATATTTAAGAGAACATCCATTAAGTAACGCGTGACAGTCTACTATGCCAACATAACAAAACGTTGTAATTACTGTAAAATGCAGGGAATTCACCTTGTTATGGCTAAATCATTGCTATTTTTTCACTTTTTCAAGTTAACTTACATACATTGTAGCACCAGAATCAGCATATATTGAAACGAGAACCAAAAAAAGAATTAATTTTTGGGCCACGTTTGGTTGTATAAGGTTAAATGGAGATATGACTTTATTTTCTCCAGGTTGAACAGTCAAAACGTCCACGAGAGGACATTTATGACAATGACAATGATGAAGATAGCAGCAGAATTGTAAGTGCCCATCATACGTTGGCTATTGCAGAAGGTTCTCACCTGACGTCACAGCAGCCATATTGGTGCACAGAACAATAGAGAAAAAAAGTCTTTTGGGAATTTGACTTTATTATCATGCAAAACATGAGCCACAATTTGCTATTGTTTTGTGCACCAGCATGGTCGTCTCATCACGTGACTGAAAGAAAACCATTTATATTCTTTTGCTTTGCTCAGCGTTCTGTATCTCCAGCATTCGCTACCCTTACCAACGGACTCACGCTGCTCGGTAACAACATGTTTTAAATAGAAAGTAATGTCCTGCTTTGATTTTCAAGCCAATATTCAGCCATAATGATAACAGTTTACTATACAGGCATTAATTCATGTTCATGTGTCAGGATAAGGGTTAAGGGGTTCGTATTAATTTTCATTACTTTTGTTTTTCAGGTAACATTCCCAGGCATCAACAGGGACAACATTGCCAGTCAATAATTATCATTAAAATTAATATTTATTAACTGTCAGTGATAAGAATATTCCCAGTTACAAATCCTGATGTTCTAAGAACTGGGCATGGGACAATAAACTTACACGAGTGTTGTCCTCTGAAAGATGCAATTCAAGGGGGCATAGGAAGGGCCCTATATACAGCTTTCATGAATTCACTAGCTACGGCAATAAAGCCCTTGTTTTCTGGTGATTTTACTAAACGGTGAATGACAGGAAAATGCCGCGTTCATAGCTCGTTTTCCTGTTTTTGAAAACGCGCGGAAAACTCGGTGTTCACTATTGGTTAACAGAGGTAAAATAAGTTGTTCTCACCTAATTTTCCTGCACAAGGAAAATAGGTTTTATCAGTGTGTTTTCCAGCACATTTTACCCCAGTTATCCGGAGCGAGAAAACGAGGCGTTCATTGTATGTTTTCCTGAAGTTGTAAACGTAATGAAAACATAGCATTCCACAATGGTTTTCCTACAGGAGAATTACACCGGAAAACATGCTATTTTTCAAGTGTTTTTAGGTTTGGGAAAACGTAGTGAAAACGCGATGTTCAACGTCCATTTTGCTACAGGAGTGTTTCACCGACAAACACGCTGTTTTCCTGAGTGTTTTCCCCTGTTTTCGGTAGCAATCTAACACGGTATTTTGCAAGTGTTTTTCGAACTCGGGCTGAGGAAACACCGTCAAAATGTCAATTTTCCGATGAACGGCCGGCATGGCTGAGCACTTTCGAATTCCCATAGACCAAACGAGTGTTAACATGGTGTTGCAGAGAATTTTTCAATGAGAGCTAACGGCGTAAAAAATTCAGATGTTCCGCCAGCAGAGGTTTTAAATGAGTTGTAAATTCAGATAACACTAACGACTCGAGAAGAGCGCCATATTACCAAACACAGGTCGCCGAAGCTTGGGTCTCGCAGCGGCATCTACGCACGTTTTACGCCACCTATGCTGTAGAGGAATTCAAGTTTTATTAGTACCGAATCTATAAACAACTCACTTTAACTTTCGTGTCATCCAGTGTTTGATTTCAGTCTGAACTCGTGCAGTGGGCCGTGCAGTAACCTTGCCTGTTGCGCGTGCGCTAAATTTGATTGATTCGTTTGCAGCTAAACCACAATGAAAAGAGAGAGAATCAAGACGCAAATATATAAGTTCTCCTTCAGATCGTAACAATAAGATCGGCCAGAGGGTACAAGGTTTGCATCAATACGCGGTAGCGTTCATGGGTTTGTGCTCGGTGCGAGTCCTCACATGCAACCGATCCCAGAATCTGTAATCTTACGTCCTGTCGAGACGCTAGGGCCCTTCTGCTGTCTTACGCTTTGCAAATGGTGAGTTGCACCTCCAATGTAGGCCTCTGAGAGATCACTAGGCCCGATTCTAGAGTTTTTGGTTTGATAACTTTCTTTCATTTAAAAACCATTTTTTAAATTTGTTTGTATGTGCTTCCCTTGTCTCAGGGGCAGAGAAAATTGTGCTTCGGAGAAACGGCTTATCAACCTTGTTGGGCCGAGCGTTGTCACCTGCTTTTGCTGCTAGTAGACGGTGTCGATATCGAAAGCGTTACTGTTGACAATGATAGTACACAGAAGGAAAAAAGAAAATTTATAAACGTAAATAAACGTACGGATGGCTCCGGTACGATGAAGGGAAAACACTTCATGTATTGTGGTTTGCCCTAAGTAAAACAAGAATGTGCTCAACATGAATTAAGCCAATTTCTTAAGCCTCGGAGTCAACTTTGTAAACTAAATGGTATTGAACTTCAAAGGTGAAGCTGTATTATTATACTGAATGTTTTAAATGGGTTTAAGTGATCATTTTTAATGGAATAAAAATGAATTAGCGGTTCATGATTCCGCTGAGATGTATGTAAGGTTTTTTGGGTGGTATTTCTTAACTACAAACTGTGTTTTTTTTACTGGCTTTGTATTATTTTAAAGAGATCGAGCACTCTTGTTGAGGGACATATAATAATGTGTTTATTCAAGATGCTGTGAAATATAATCAGATACAAAGTACATCTTGAAAAGGAGAAACAAGAGGTTGTCCCTGTGACATTGTCCTTAAAAAGAAAAAAGGGACACATTGGTTTGGTCTAGGACTTGTTACATTTCATGGGGTGAGTGCCCAGGGACTCACTCTGACAATTTCTAACAAAATCACTGCTATCTACACAATGTAGCCTATTAAGTGAGGGAAGGGATGTATGAGAGATGAATAACCACATGAAATCCACCATGAACTACCTCTAAAATAATATAAATAAAGTCAGAAGTGATAATATGACCCAACTTTTTTAATTCTGCTGAAAAAAAAAACACCTTGTCACCTCAGTGCCCTTAACTTAACATCATCATGCATTTTCACATAACTTACCAAGTAAAAGCATTTCATATTTCCTGTATATTTCAGAAGTAATGTTATTTTTTCGGTTCCTTTTTGCCTGTTATTGACATCTGTAGTGGGGGATGGTGTTCTGATATTTTTAAAGGGAGGTAATTAAATATGACTTTGGGATAAGGTAAAAATAGTTGAAATAATTATACCAAATCAAACAATATAGAACTGTTTTATTAAGTGCATGACAGCACTATAAAACCAAACATCTCTTCTTAATGAATGGAGGCCAATGTTACATAAAAAATAATTAGATCAATTCCCTTATTTACATTTTTCATGATGTCGAATCAGGCAATCTGGTTATGACTTTAAAGAAAAAGATAATCATAATAAATCATTAGTATCACCCAACTAGTGGACTAATGCAAATCCTGCATTTTAATTGGCTTCGCTACTAGAGGACTATTGAGCCCTCGAGTAATAAAAAGCATGATGCTTTCTTTTGTAAATACCCCATTCGGCTTCGCCTTATGGGCTATCGACCCGT
>NC_090875.1:38313472-38323472 GCF_036669935.1 Montipora foliosa
ACTTTTAAACTTTTACTGTTATGTCAGTTGTGTTCTCTATAATATTGCTGGTTGGTTTGAATTTTACCTACTTGTAACGAACATTTCATCTACAAAGAATCATTATATTGATGGAAACCAGAGGCAAAAGTATAATTGTGTTCTAATTCTTCACATGGGGCATTAGCCACAAAGCAAAACCAAACAAGAATAATGCCCTACACACAGGGGACATATTTTTGGGTCTACTCCCTACCAAAACGAGGATAATCCCCCACCAAAAGGGGACAAAAAAACTCCTTGTCTAAACCTGCAGTATTACTTTCAGTGTTTCAGTGAATCTGGCATTGTGGTTCTTTATGTAACTTTTCTAGTTCAGTACCTTGATGGGAAAATAGCAGGACCATTTGCATCCATAACAACAATCTTGATTGATTATGATATATGCACGTAATAGATTAACAACTAAAGAAGATCTGACTGCGAATATCATTTCAAAAACTATAAGAATGCAAAATTATGCATATTAATTATCCTGTGAACAGAAATTTACAATTTTCAAATTTCCTTCAGAAACCAGATTGTTTCACATCATACAAGTACACTGTGGTCTTCAAAAGCAAGCCCACATATTAATGTCTTGTTATTTAGGTACAATTGTATGTTACAAATGTAAGGGTACACAAACCCAAAGATCCATTAAAGTACTTTTGTACCATCTTGGAAAGCCAAGAGGCAATGCCAGTACTACTTGTTGGACCTGGTGGTGCATAAGACATTATAGCTCCAAACTGAGCATGCATGTGAGAATCAAAAATAGCAAAAGCCCCAGTCTCCCCGATCAAAAGTGCTACACTTTTAAAGCCAGAGATAAGGACAGCTGCTTGCCATTGATGATGGGTAGCTTGTGCTTGTATTGTCTGAACCAGAGATGACAAGTCACCTGAGCGCAAGTCAAATCCAATTGGTTGATCATAACTAGCAATGTGTAGATCATTTCCACAGCTCTCAACAGCATCTTCAATGTCAAGGTTTCTGGCTTCGCCGTCAAACAGAAGGTCATGGAGAGCATTACCTGCAAGCATTGAATCAACAAGAACATCAAACCACTGACTTGGTAAGGTGCTCAAGGTTAACTCTGGTAGGTCAAGTTTGACAAAATGATATCCAACATGTGACGCTATTATTGTACAGGCATTGCTTCCCTGACGGCCACCGATAGATGACTGGCTGAGGTTTGCTGAAAGACAAAACTGCTTCATCTCTTGTATTCCAAAAGGATCATAAACCAGTCACACAGAGTAAGATGTCCCTGATTCTGCAGTACTTGATGTGATCGATCCAGATACTAGGATGACATCATCACGATAGCCACGCTCTGAGTTGCTATTGGTAATAACCTCTCTACCAGTAATGACTCTTCCACGAAAAGGTCCATAGTTGCTTGCAGAAAGGTTACCACCAGCTGAGAATTCTAGAACACTGAAAATGGACTCAATGGCACTACCATTGATGCGCAGTGGACTGATAAAATAATTAGGATAGGCTGTTAGGAACCATTCACTGAAATCCAGGAAGCCATACACCATCAATCACAAAAGGTCCCATGTCTTTGAAAAAAGCAAAGTAGCATTAAATAAACAAAAGGTTTTAGATTGAAATACTCATTATAGACTGCAGAATCTAAGATTTTTTTTAACAAACGTTCATTTATCATTTACCATGATCATACACTTTGAAGTTTAGCAAAGCATAATTTGCTGGTTTCTGTATAACATGCATCAAATAAGTTTTTTCTCACTTTACAAAACTGTACAGTTTGGGTAGAAAATTTTAAAAATGCTCTTTCTTTGGCCTTTCAATTAAGGCTGTATGCTTACAGGGTAAGCAACTTGTTCTTCAAGAAGGCTAGACAGAGAAAGGATCATACACTGATTGATTGATAAGACTAAGCACAACAGCTATAATAATAATTTTATTTTGTTGTTAATATGCA
The DNA here is from genome assembly GCF_036669935.1 of Montipora foliosa. Classification (NCBI taxonomy): domain Eukaryota; kingdom Metazoa; phylum Cnidaria; class Anthozoa; order Scleractinia; family Acroporidae; genus Montipora; species Montipora foliosa. Next base: position 38,315,448 of record NC_090875.1, read on the forward strand.
ATAAAAATGTGAGTGTTTTACCTGCCATGCTAAGAACTTGCTTTGTCTAGCTTTCTTGCTGTTATCAGGATACTCTGAAGATAACAATAAGGGGAAACATTCAAACAATTCCTTCTTACATGATTTGCTATCAGAATGTATATCACAACAATGTAGGTTGGGTACCTAAAGTCTTTATACAAGCCAAGTGGCCCATCAGAGTCGTAGGTCATCTGGCTCTCCTTTCTGTGAAGCACTTCTAGAACTATTCTTCTACTCCCCTGTGGATGGGATGCTAGTCCATCCCAGGGTTACCCCCAGAAATACCCATTTATACACCTGGGCGGAGAGGCACTGTGAGAGTAAAATGTCATGCCAAAGAACACAAGGTAGTGCCCCAGCCAGAACTCAAACCCAGACCATTCGGTCCAGAGTCCTGCACAATAACCATTAGGCCACCGTAAGAACCCGCCCCCCCCCCCCCCCCCCCCCCCCCTGCCCTTTACCCCATATCCATTTGAAAATTTCAGTTTTCAGCCTTAGTGATTCCCAAACACCCCTGTTCCAGGAATAACCAATCCCTCATGTGGCTGGATTATGGATGTTTTCTGGAACTACACACCCACATTGCAATGATAAAATACTGCAATCAAAATTTATTCTTGTTGTGCTTTAAGTTCTCTTACCAGTGTTCTGGTGACATGTGGACCAATCTTTAAAGAAGCAGAAGCCCTCCTTGATGTTTTCAAGAACTCGTTGATATTTGGGTGAAATAGTCATATGGCTCAGTATTCCCTTCTCAAAGATGAGATGGCAAGCTTCCAAGTAGTTACACGTCATCTCCACCATTGGTGCATCTACAGGCAATGGAGGCTTTCTTGCATGTTCCTGGAGTGCACTGATCATGTACCGTTGCTTCGGGGACATCACACAATGAATTAAATTAACGAATGCAATAAAGAAACTTATAACATACACAATAACACAAGGCTTGTACTGACTTTTGGGTTTTTGAAATTCTATTACTTTCCATGACCTTTTCCATGACTTTTCAAAGTTATTTGACCATTTTCGTAGAAATTTTCAAGAAAAATATCTTAATTTCCATTTGATTGTTTTATTTTGCAAGAAAAGAACTGCCTAGATTAATTTATTTTGTACAATCAATGTTGTTTTCCATGACTCTCCCATCTAAATACAGCACACCTACCTGCATGATCTTTGCTGGAAGGACATTTAGGCGAGTCCAACTGTCTCGGTGAACAAAGCTGTACCGCAGTCCGGGAACTCTTCTTGCCAAATTTTGTTCAACTCTTGTCTGGTCACGCATATACTGATCAATAATAGGTTGCCAACCAAACTGGACACCATCGTTTTGGAAAGATTTAGTACCCCTTGCTCTTGAGCTATACAGGGCAGCAATATTGTTCTTGAGCTGTAGAAGTTAATAGTAAGAATAAGGGATTAAAAGGTACTTGATAATTGCCAACTAATAACAAAACTTGTTACAGGAGTTTAATTTTGTACATTCAGGTCTCAATTAAAAAAATGTTGAAACAGATTTAATTTCACATTACATTTGAAAATAGGAAAATACATTGTTATTGGCGCCAACATTTTCTACTGAAATCAGAGTGGAAACAGGCATTTATATCCACAAATAGCCCATTTTTAAAGTGTGATTTAATCGCAGTAATGGTTAGCAATAGAATATTTTTAAACACAGAGTACCGGAGGCCAAGAAGTGAATCTATGTTGTTTTTGAGTTGCATGACTACCAAAACAGGGTTATTGCCATTATGTGTGTAACATATTTCAAAGTTGTGATCACTGATTTGTCAATCCAGTGAGGACTCAATTATACATGTGAACATGTGGTGTGAGTTGTCAATGTAATTCATTTGCATAGAAAAAAGAACTAATTAATTAAGTCAAATAACCTGGTGTGAGGGGCAAATTACAACAAACACTCTCTTGTCCTCATCACCCTCATACGGGTTTTCAAATGATGCCGAGACTGCAAATGGGTCCTCGCCATCACTCAGTGGCAGCCGCTCATGTCCATAGCCACACAGCAGTTTGATAAGTGCAAGGTTAGATGATGCTCCACCACACACAATGACTCGAATTCGAAAATTATACAAGGTGAAGGCTTGTATCGTCCTCATAATACACTCCAGAAGAAACTTGTAGTCCCAGGAACCAGCACATGTAAAGTACGGACCAATGACATCAAATTTGGATGTTACGTCCCTCCATAAAAACTGGAGTATGTAGGAGGTTTTCTGTTGGTCAAAATCTTCTCCTATACTCATGAATACATCATGTAACCAAGGGAGTTCATCTGGACTCATGGCATAACCTTTGATTGTAGAATTCATTGAATTCCAGACAACCTTGAACTGCACCTGTGTGGTCAAATACATCAAGAGAGAAAAAAAGTTAATGGCCAGGGTTGATTAAATGGCCAATCCAAACCCAGTTTATTAGGCAAAGTTTACATGAAGAATTTTAGCCTGGGCTGAAGAATCCAAAATCACTGCATGACCGCAGTGTTATTTTTCAGTGTCAGGAAAAAACTCACTTTGACATAAGATGTGCTGAAAATATTCACATTTGAAGAGATCATTTATAAATAAGCTACATGCATCTGAACATTCATGTTTAGCCAAAATTATCATTTTAAAACAAACGGCCAATGCTTTGGATTCATGAGTATATACTTATTTGTAAATAACATTCCACTGACCTTTCTTTCATCAAAAATCAGTACTCCAATTCCAAGCGGTTTTTTCCCTTCAGAGGCCACTTTACTTTCACAAAAGGTTTGGTAAGCTTCACTTTGATTAGCAATACACTGCTCATGGATTCCGGGACCAACTGCATTGCGGCTAACAATTCGCTGAAGCTCTTTGCAGCATGGTTACTGGAGTATTCCAAGGCTGCGAACTGCACGAAATGCAGCAGGGCTTCTGGTGTAAATACCCAGAGCTGTTAAATGAAGGGCACAATGAAAAAAAATTAAGACACTGGCCATGACAGACCTGACATTGCATGTATGATGACATATTATATGCCACTGGGCTGCAAACCATGGCAAAAATTTTAGTATGCCAGTTCCAAAAAACATCCATGCCTCCCCAACAGAAAGGACGTACTTGTATAAAGATCCCCACTACATTATAAATTCTATTGCTTCTGAGGGGGGATGTAGAGTGTATTATTACTGGGTTGCCTATGGCAAACCAGTCGGAAAATGGGTAGATTATTATTTTTTTTTTATTTTCCGTGTCGGTAAAAGTCTTTCCTGTCTCTCCCCTGCTAAGTGGTGTCTATGCATAGAGCCTTCTGCGCGTATTGTCTTAGGATCGAGAGGGTAGTGGGAAATGCGTAGATTTCTCTGGTGGACACAGTAGAATGATCAACGTAACCGGCAATGGCGTCGAAAGTCATGTAACGCGAATGGCGTTTTAGTGGATTTTTAAGCAAAATATACCCTTATGGAGCTTAATAATACAAAGTCAACTGGATACTGAACAAGAAAGGCGCTGAAAAAAAAATCTGGAATCTTAAAAGCGACGAGTAATGGACTTCGACAACAATCTGTCGCCCGTCGAGCCGTAATCAAAGTGAGATGTAGTTCTAATATTGTACGAGTGTGGTGTTTTGTACAACGCTGAAATCAAATGGAAAATTCTCTAGTAACTTATGGGTTCAACAAAACAGAGACTTGGATCTGTGCTCAATTCTGCACAGTCTTCTGCTAACAATTGGAAATTTCACAAATTCCTGTTAGTCAAAAATTATTTGAAAGAAAGGTTGTTGCCCATTTTTTGCTTGATAATTCAAGTAAAGGGTTTTTCAGTGAAGGGTTTGATGCTAAACACTCGTGGGAAATTTATTTACCGTGTTGCGTTTTTGACACGGAGTGTAATTTGACACGATTGAGTTTCTTGTCTTCACGCACGTATTAAATGAAATAGGAAGGGTTTTTTGCCTCTTATAGCACATATGTTGTTTGTTTCAAAAAGCATTTCGCTGGAAAATGGTGGCTGTTATGAATTCATCATGTGTAATATGCGAGCTTAACTGGATAGTTTTTATGGCAATAGTAAAGCATTTTCGTGTCAAAATATAAGGTAAGCGACTCCTTTCTGTTGTGTTAACTTAATTGAATATACCATGGCTTGTAAGTTTGTATTTGTCATCTGCTGTAAACTTGATTTCCACACTCAAAATTACCTCCAGAACCTACTTTTTGCGTAAAATAAGCTTTTAGAATGATTTTCGTTTCTTCTGTGGTGATACTTGACGATTCGGGAACATTTTGTGAAAAACGATTTATAACGGGTCACACGCGCAACTTGCCCGATTATGCATATAACATCCACTTCGCATTTTGACATCCCATTGAAAGAAACCATTGAAAGTAAAATATTCGCAGACCGGTCGCTTTCTCTGAAATTTGAAAGGATGATTGCTAACAAATATAGAAAGATTTTCACAATAACTAAAAATTCCTGTGTTAAGCATTAGAATTCGTCGAAGAGGTAATGCGACTAAATTTGTCCCGTGCGGTGCTATTTATTTAACGTCGGAAGTTCCTTTACTCTCTAGAGAGTATTCTCCCAGGAAGCCGACGGATAGATCGTTAAAAAATCTTTATTTTTAGCAGTTATTTGAACATAAAAGATGCAACACTTGACGACAAATAATATTTTTGCTATTACTATGTATTTTTCCCGGGAATCGGGTTGAAAATGAGTTAACAAATTTGCATACGTGCGTTGAAATGTGATACACGAGGAGAAAGGAATTTTATTTCTCTGACAAATGATTTTGTCATTGTAGTGCAAGATGAAATTTATTTGGGAAGCCAACAATATTCCTTTAACTTCCTGGTAAATCCAATTTTATTGCTGCGACTTGCTAGTGCGAAGATTGTGTACATGAAACTCGCGCTTCTTGCGAATTTTGAGTGTCATGAAATTACACAATTTGCGTGACAATATATTCCTTTTTTAATACTCTGACCCAAATACATTCAGATAGTAACAAACTTCATATTTACTTAACCATTTCTTCGCTTTTGTGCTTGTCAGCATTGTGATTTGCGCTAATTCGCAAGTCTGTTTTTGTACCTCATAGATGTTAAGATTTTCAATTACACGGCCACTCAACCTCTCGATTGTGTAAATAGTTCACCCTGAAGTCAAAATAGATACTTTTCTCAGGAACCCGACAAAGAAGGCTTCCTGACCCGACAGAAGAAATCTAAATATTCAGTCAAATATTACAACAAAATTAACTAACGACGGAAGTTTCTTCGCTAAAAAGTACGTTGGGCTACTCTGAAACATTCTTTCCCGTAGTTCATTCAGTTGACACAGGGTGATCACGTGCACTTTTACGGTTGCCTAGCATGTGATCAATTTCTTCCTTTTGACAAAACGTTAGAGACTGCAAAAATGTTCGTGTTTTTAAGATCTTTCAATGAGAATTCGATTCATAGTTATATATAAACACTATGTTATTTTTTTTCTTTATCTGTCTCTTGGCTTGCCTTTTTCTGGTGCAAACGCAAAGCCAAACAATGTTTTGACCTGGCATCAGATTAGACCGTCACATTATGAAGCGGAAACAACACCTTTAGTCTTTTCTTGTATGTGCAATAAACGTTTGCTTAGTCCAACTGCTAGACATGCTGGAAAACGTCCGTCAGAGCAATTTGCAGTTAGTTTTTTGCCGACTATATATTTAAAGAAGAAACGAGTGAATTTTACTCAAGAGCGTGTTTTGTTATCTTTAAACTGAATTTATTACGAAAGCTTAAAAGACTAAAAGACCTTAAAATGGGACAGGACATTACAAAATAATTAAACGTGTGAGCCAAAGGGCCTCTGCTAGTGCGACATGTGGGTGACCCCTCAAATGGTCTTAATGACGCCCCACTTGAAAAAATTAACTGGAACGCTGCAGTTCTTTGTGTAACGCGTACCACAGGCAACTCAGTGTAAGCTTTTGGAGCTTCTCGTTAATTACAAATTAAATAATTGCATTAAAGTGCCTGTCAAAATACAAATTTAAAAATCAATATAAAATAAATTTATACCAGGGTTTCATTTTCAGGCAAACAATCTAACACAGCTGCATCTTGTATTTACTTTAACTTAACCAGTACACATCTATGTCACTAAATCATTGCTCATTAAAAACCCACCAATTCGGATTGTTGCTGATGACCATCTGTTACCTTGTCTTCCGGTCTCTAAAAGCCAAGCATACAGGAGTAAAAGGTTCATGTAATTAAACAAAGGACAGCTATCACAGATTTAAACTAAAATAATAATAATCTTACATAAGATAGTTTGAAACCTTTTTAGCAAGCGTAAAGGACGAAATAGGAATACCAAGAAAAAATTAACACAATCATGATATAGCTAACTGAAAATGTCTGTCATGTACATGTATTTTGATCTCTGTCTACTTGGCGAAAGAGAGCACATTTAAGGTCTTTTAACTGGTTTTTAACATGTTTAAGGTTTTACAAAAACGCTGACAGTTAATAAAAATCAAAATGTTTTAGCTAACCGTTCTTTCTCTGGTCTTTAAAGAAAGCTTCTTTTTTCATCTGCCACATTCCGCTGAGTACTTTTCCGGTTCCGGGCTTGTGGTTTTCGGCCTCTTCAAATACTTTCATGAGCTCTTCTTGGCCTTCTTTGGAAGATTCTAAGCACTCAATAAGCTTAACAAGTTCACTGTTTTGCTGCTCGTTAACTGTGAATGACGTCCGCTTGATCATTCTCTCCACCACTCGCCGGAAGTTCTTCCTTTCTCTTCTCACATTATCCTGTCTAGCTTTTTGGCTTACTGGACTCAACACGGAAAGCCTTACTTTGGAGAACGCCTGTTGTCTTTGCAGTCGTTCGTTTTTGTCCATGCTAGTCCTATTTTCACGTAAAACAAGCATCCTTCTACGAACAAACCTACACTCTCCACACATGCTGTCATCAGGCATTCCTTCTTGTTCTTGGTCGCAAGATAGAGACTGCTGCTTCCGCGGTTTGTGCCACGGCTTACACTTAACCGCACTCGCGCGTCCCCAAGGCCAAAGCTCTACTTTCACATTCGAAGGTTGGAAACGATTGTCCGACATTACCGCGTCGTAATCTGCTAAGCCAGGGCACATCACAAAACCAAATTCAACCCGTAACTTATCTATCACACTTTTTACAGCCGTCTTGTCTCGTAAATCAATAGTTCCTTCTTCGAATGTTTGATAAACAAAAACTTGGAACTTGTAATGTCCGGTTGGGCCAAACAGCACCCGGACTGGCTGAAAACTTCCGAGCTGTTCCGTGTAGCTTTTTTCCTTTCTAGGATAAACACTGAGAACTACACTGCTTTTGTGACCCGTAATTGCTTCTAAATAGCAATGCAGGGAGCTGTCGAGACTAGAGATACATTTTTCAAGCCCTTTCAACGTTGTCACCTCGTTGGATTTGTGCAGGTCTTCGACGGCTTTTTCCTCCGAACGCTCTTCGGCCTGCTTTCCCCTTTTGACTAAAACTCTTTTTAGTGCCTTTAAAGCAAGTCTAGGACTTCGTCTTGGCTGCGGACTCCTTCTTGGTGCCTTTTGGACCGGAGACCCAACAGAAACGGACGTATCCACGTTGGCATTGCTGTCGCTGGGTGAGACAGTTTCAATGGTTCGTTTAATCATCCCAGAAGACGGCGGATTTTCGACAAAACCCAGGGTTGTTCCGCTCGAATTACTTGGCATCGGGTCATTATTTGCATTAATGCCGAAGTCTAAACGCCTGTATATTGCCTTTTGAAAAGACATGATGAATATTCATCAGCCTTCCACGTATGTCGCCATTTTCTCTTTTCACTAAAAACCTGAGAGCAAGGCAAGACTGTATGCGGACGTCTCGGAAGACAGACTTCAACTCGTCTAAAAATAACTTTCGTGGATATGACATATCCCGGCCAACGCCCTGAGCCTCTCTCTCTGTCCCCTCATTTTCTCTTGCATCTACGTAT
>NC_090875.1:38328472-38340972 GCF_036669935.1 Montipora foliosa
AATGGTCGATAATGTCCTTCCTCCTGGGTTGTTATAGTTACAGAAAAGCACAGTCTGACAAATAAATCAGAGTTGAACTCGGAAGAAACATTAGACTCTTGCACTACCAGAATTGTAGAACCGCTATTATAGCTCGATTGCTTTGCCGGATTAGGCCTTTATTCACTTGTATAGTTTACTAGATGGAATTTCATTGACTTCAACAAATATTCCAAGTAGTCTGAATAGGTATTAAACATTAAAAAAGGTCTCAAAACCCTGGGCTTAAAAGTACTAAAGATAGAGGCCGTATGTTCCGTGGGCGTCGTTCTAGCGAATGGGGATTGTCAGAGGGGCAACGAGCTAAAATTTATCAATGAAATTCCGACAGGCGACACAAGAATGTTCCGAAATTGCGACATAGCTAGCTATGAAATTCAGACGGAAGACATGGGCACCCCCCCCTAACAGGGCCTCGTTAATGCCTTCTTTTATTAATGTAAATTCTTCAAATTCTGTCTGCTGACCATATGCCATTTAAGCCCCTGGCTTTGGCTGCTCTCATGTACTAGAGTCTGATATGTAACAATAAAGTGGAATGAATGAAAACAAATACCAATGAGCTTTCGTGCAAAAACATGATATCTTCACACATGAAAGGATTACTGTTGCTGTGGTTACATATGAAAATTGGGCCTTTCGATGGCTTTTGTGAAATGATTTAGTATTTCATTGGTGTTTATGTTATAATAAATAAAATATTACATTGCTACTTGGAGAGACGAAATTCCTCTTCTCGTGTTGAAAAATATTTCACTTGTGTTGCTGCACTCACTCGTGAAATATTTTTCAACACTCGAAGAGAAATGTCATATCTCTGTGAAGCCATGTACATTGTAATATCCTCCTATATATTATGTAGTAATATTTGCAGCCACAATGTTTAAGCTGTTATTAAACTTTTGATTTTTTAGATGCCATTTCTCAAACTTTGCCTCCAACAAAAAGAAGAGGAAACAGATGGACAATGGTACATATGAGCAGTACCAGCAGGAGCAGAAAAGAAGGCAAAAAATCAAAAGGGTGAGATTTCACTTGCCTACTGTTTCAAAAAAGTAGACAGTAAAATAATGGTTAATGAGAACCATTTCGTATCATGTCTTTATCCTTTTTGGAGGGCAAGAGGTCAATTCATAATCACTGTTAATACACAATGTAGTAAAAGTAGTTTTACGTAAACCAGCAGCTTGCTTGAGAAGTATTTTATGTTACATTCGGATTCCTTAGAATCAGAAAAGTAGGGCCAGAAAAAAAATCAGTTTCAATGCACAGTATGATCCTTCAGTTTTTCAGTTTTGAGAATGCTTGTTGTACCCTGGTACGTTACTTTAAGCAACACATGTAGTCATGATGGCTTTCACCACTAAGAACAATTATCTCATAAATTTCGTGTGGCTTTGTATTACCTCAGTCTTTATACAGACCAAAGTTTATTGACAAAATTTCTTTGTTCCACAGTAACTGGAGAGGTTTGAAGCTCTGCATTCCTACCTGATTTCATCCAATGAATCGGATGAAGAGCAAGACACACTGGTTACGAGACTCTTGTCTGGAGAGCAGAGGAGTTATCCACTTTCTTTTATGGTTTGGACTTGTGCCGCAAAGAAAGACTGTCAAACCAGCAGAGGAGGCAGTGTGTAAACAGGAGGGTTGGCCCTCCCAGCGACAGAAGACATAATGAAGTCCCAGAGAAACTTTTCTGGGCCATTAAGTTGTAAATTTTTTTTTTCTTAAGTCTGTATTTTTATCAAGGATGATATTAGGGTGCTTTCGATTGGGAAATCCAGATTTAGATCTTAAAATCTGGATCTTTCGGATTTCCAATTTAACACAAAATACAACAGATTTGGTCACGGATTTCACTTGTGGGAAATAGTTGTCAGGAAGGTTTTCAATTAGTGAGATTTGTGACAAAATCTGTTTTCAGATTTTGTGTTCGATTGGAAATCCGAAGATCCAGATTTTAAGATCAAATTCCGGATTTTCCAATCGAACGCACCCTCAGTCATCACTGTGACAGTAATCAAACTAGGCTGCACCTATGAGTTCACAGCAAATTGAATTAATGGCGGTGTGTTGTGTTTACTACCTGGTACTGTATAGAAATTATACAATCCCACATAGAGACTAATATGTTTAGGCATCTTGGTACATTACAATTGTATTGAGTTACACTGTTCTGTGCCTTTTTGTTCTTTTGTCGTGCAGTTCACACATTCAAAACATTTGGCTATGACATCCTTTTTCACTTTTTTTACTTTCATGATAGAAATGATAAAATGTATATGCAGGGTATGGTATTTGTACCAGTGACAGGAAAACATCTCCATATAGTTTGTTACTTAATATCTTAAGCTAGCTTGCACCACAGAGCGTAGTAATGAGTATAAATTAAATAGAGCATACTATTGAATTAAAGGCTGCTAATTTAAAGAAAAGTGACTTACAGTTATAACAATACAAATATAACCTTTACATATACAGGATAAAAATATTCAAAGCTAACAAGCTATAGGAAATGGAGTTTTGAAAGCATTTGGGGGCAAAACTAGGAGCTACTGTTGTTTGTATGCCTCTACATAACAATGACAGTGTTTTTCATCGTCGCTATCCCTGTCTTGGACTGTTGCTAAGAGAACGCTGATCCATCGCAAGCATTTTATTTAAATAATTTATTAAGAACATAAAACTCCCTGGGGTAGAAAAACTATATAGGGTCAAGCACAATTCGCATTGTTACAGAGGAGAAAGTTCTTAGCGTTGAAACTATTCATGTCTGCACTAACAGCCAAACAATTTTCTGGAAAAGGCAGGTTTTGGAATAGTTGTTCCCTTGACAGACAATAAATGCATTTTTGTCTTTTTCCAACTACCTTAACTTCTCCTCTTAATTGTTAACGAGCTTTGTTGGTGCAAATCGTTTTTTCATGCGAATCAAAACCTGTTTACGTTCCTTTTATATGAGGAGAAATACAACTAGGCTCAAATTTTATTAACACCTTATTCAATGCCTCGTTTTTCAGGAAACTGTATTGAGTTTAACTGACTCTTGAGGGCAAAAAAAGTTGTCTCATTTTCTCCGTTGTGCGTTACGTATTTTGCTGCAATTGCTAACAAAATTCTTTAGCGGCCAATGGTGCAATTACTGATTTCACAAGTTTTAGGGTTCGCTGAAACCACCGCGGGGGTGTAGTACAACGTGAAAAAAATGACGCTAAAATCAAGCTCACTTTAGTACTTAAGTCAATTTTTTTTTTTTCCAGGCTGAGAGGCCCATTTGACGTTAATTCGCATAAAGATGGTGTGATGTCAAAAATCGTTGAACCATTTTTGGAGTGTGTAACACCGCTATATTTCTCCAATCACATACCTCGTGCTCGTTCAACAAGTATTTAACACTTACGAGAAAATATATAGCTCTCCCTTTCTATAAAAGGCTTATTTCAGAAGGTTTTCAATACCATACTGTACTCTACTGTAGTGTACTTTTACGATCTTGAGAAATTCTACAAAATTAGCGCATAACCGTTTTTGGTGTTTCTTTTCTAACTTAAAGAGGAATATCACTCATCTAATAACTAAATGAGCAAACACTTGTGCTGTGGGAAGCAATTACGTGACCGCTAACGTTACCTTTGTTTGAAGTGATCTATTCTGTGTAATGTATTCAGAGCCACCTTAATTATGTGAATCCGCTAGATGGATTTTTTTTAGACTTTGCCTAAAGTTTCATCGTGGCCTTCTAATCACTTTTCAGCAACACAAAAAGGGAGTCACCAAGTTCGTTTTTGAAATATGAGCATCTAAATCCAAAGTATAGGGTGTTTTTGCTGGGTTTTCCCGTTTCCAAGATAACTTATTACATTGCAATAATGGTCACATCTTGTTTGGAAATAATCGGTGTTTCATATGGTACCTTAACATTGCTGTTAATTGATAGATCTAAATAGAGTGTCTTCTAAGTGTTGAAACCCGTTCGAGCCTCCTTAAACGAAACGCAATAGTAATGACAGTGGAACGCATGCGAAGATATAAAAAGAACATTGATAAATAAGGAAATACTCTTATATTTTTTTAACCAGAACTCTCGGATTCTTATCCACTGATTCTTTGGCCTTAATTTTACCAATTTTAAAATGTGCTAAACGTTATTGAACTATGGCAGACTTCAACAATTAGTAATTCTTAGTTAAACACATACTATCCAGAGGTTTGTTGAGGCTTAGCCAATTTTAATTTTGTTTTAAAGATATTTCAAGTCCTAAAGTTGTTTTCATCCCGTACAATGTTTACAACAAGTGGTATTTAAGATAATTGTCCAATGCTTTATGACTCTGAATTGTATACATAATAGGGTTAAGTAACCGATAGCTTCTATAGTCCTGCTTCGAATAAAAACATTCGTTTGAAAATAAAGTTTACCTAAACAACTGAAGAAATTATCTCAAGAACCCCACAACGACCGTAACCGAATGTGCTTTCTGAAAATATCCAAAAGTGTTTCTTTGTTTCTCTTCTTCAGTGAATTTAAAATTGTTACAAATTTAACTTAATATGAACCAACGTGGTCTTAAACTGACTTGTCTGTCTTTCAATGTCAGGAAAGAAAAAATGTAGAAAACAGGAAAGGTGTGGTAAGTTCAAGTTAAAATATTTAAACAAAGCAAAGAATACAACCCCTTCTTAGCTCCCTAAAGGGACCTGAAATTGAAATTCACTGCACGTAAATAACTCCTTGGGAAGAAAAACAAAACACATCAAGACACGCCAAAATAAAATCTTATTGGTACAACCACTATGCAGACTCCTAAAGGCAATATTGAAAGGCTAATAGAGGCCCTGCCGGGGAAGGGGAAGGAGGTCCTGTGTCGCTTGTCGGAATTTTAAAATCTCCCGTGTCGGGCTTTAATCAATACTCGCGTCGCCATCGGAAATTGCAATAAAATTATTTGTCCTTGTCGCAATTTCAGTTCATCGGATTTAGTTGTGGTAGTGCACTGATCACACTGTGTCATCTGGTTGTAAGAGTGCAAGAGTGTCATGGAAGAGTGTCCGTGGTGCCAATAGGCTCGCAGCGCGTGCATAAATCACGAAAATAAACGGGTCTGTTGGAAGCGTGCTTGAGTTTCACCAAATGAGCCACAAAATTCTGGCAAGAATTTGTGACGCAGCTTCTATTTCCGAAACGATGGAATTACTTGGTGATAAATAACCTTGTCTAGGAGAGTGAATTTTTGACTTTGCAGAAACAATGGCCAACCTCAAGAGTTGGGCGATTGTGATCTTTGTCTTGAAATCGCACATTTCTTGTCAAAACTTGATAATACTTCAAAAAAAAAAAAAGAAAAAACTAGCGAAGACAAAAACCCAGTGTTTTGCATTTATTTTGACACAAATGCATCCTTTGTTTGACGAGTTGTTAGTAAACACGCAAGGTAACTTGATCACGGCGGCCGCTGAATTTGATTTCACATTCGATTTTGCGATTTACTTGAGCAGCCAAAAGTACAATAGAAAAATTGAACATGTAGAAAATTTCCCAAAATGTTTTTCGTCGATGGTACCTTTTCATGTAAATGAGTGTTGTCCTACGTACACACGCTGCTTAGGACAACACTCCTTGGCTTGGGCCGAGTCGATTTCTCCTCAAACTCCCACGGTCTGCTCTCATCTTGCCTTGTAGCTCAGTTGGCAGAGCAACGGTAATCTTATCCGGAGGTCGTGGGTTCGATTCCCACCCAGTTCAGAGATTCTTCTCTGTCCTTCAGTGATGCTTAAGAAGTTCCTGATGCTGTGGATCAGCCGATGTTGTTCCATCATATGCACAGTGGTGTTCGGCCTCACTTGAATTCTCTTGAACTTTTTCAATTCGCGGCTCAAAATTTCGCACATTTTGTTGCTGATGGCAAAATATTTTAATCATTATCGCCACTTCCTGAAAACTTCCTTCTGCTCTTCCTAAGAACTGCGTATCAATATTTATTTACATTTGCATCAATATTTGCTTTGAATAAAGCAGGCTAAAAACATCAGTACCCTGCTTGAGTCGCATTTTTGAACGTTAAAATAGAATTTTCGGTGCGATGTTTCTTACTGTTCCCGCTGGACAGGGCTATACTTGAGTGTACGTTTTGTCTTGGAGAGCTGTCAGAGGCTCAGAGCAAACTATAAAACTTGTGGTGAAAAAGAAGTCGTAAGGGAAGTTGAAAATGATCAACATGGCAGCCTCGTTTCTCGATTCCCTACTATCTTCTTCAATCTTTCTGGGTTTATTACTTTACTAGTAACCACATGTCTTCTCAGGGGGCTATTTGGCTAATGATATACGGTACCAAAACAACATCGAGTACTATTAGAGCTGCATATTACGCAAAGACAACTTGAATCTCCTCGAAAACAAAACGCAGCTCAGTTGAAAGTTATGGAATAAAGCACTGTGTTACTGCACTACCACACGTACGTGATGCGTGCCTATTCTTTTCTATATACTAACGTACAGGGCAAGTGTGTTTTATTTTTTGTGATCACGTCACTTTAAAAAAAGTCATGTAACAGCGGGTGATATGGAAATGCCTGCCGCCCCAGATTTGGAAGGCGTTCCACAGTTAACCAGTTTCATGTATCTACCATTCGCGTGGCCAGGGTTCTATCTAGGGTATTTGAGGGGTACAAGCTCCACCCCCCTTTCCCCCCCCCCCCCCTCCCTCAAAAAAAATATATATAAAGCTGTCACATCTCTCTCTCTCTCGTCCTATATCTTATCACAAATGAAGACAGAGAACAGTTTCCTTTAAATCCACCTAAGTATATTTCGATCACATTCAGTGATCTTCTTCAGGGTGACTAACTAGCCGTTAACGTACAGCACTTTTAAACTGTTGAATTGCCAAGGCAACGCGCGCGCATCACAACTGAAATAGCTATTATTTTAAACGCCTAACGGAAAATGCCATAGATCTTATAATCATCTACTGCGCGCGCCTACGCGCGTCTTTCGGTTCTGGGCGTAAAAACCATCATCCTTTCCGGAAAAGATAGATATTTATTCTTTGCGAAAAGACGTTAAGGAATATGTGAGACGGGTAAGTTTGAAAGAGTCTTTTTACACAGATCAGGATGGTGTAGAGGGGTAATTTTCGAGCTTACCAGCTTTTCGAAAACAATCAAGTTGGAGTCCAGGTAAAAACCGGGAACTAGCGATTGAGGCTTAACGTTGAAGCGCTTGAGAGGGGCATTTTAGCTAATGATTTTGGAACGACTTATCAACGCAATCTCACAAGAGAAGAACAACCGGCGCTTCAAGATCTTCGCACCTCTGATGTATTATTATCAAACAAGCCGATAAAGGGTCTGCAGTTGTCGTCATGGATAAAGAAGCTTACCTGCAGTAAGCGATGTGACAATTAGCTGATAAGGAGATATACCGGCCATTGCCGAAGGATCCCACAAGTGACATGATTGACAAGGTCAAACGAAGCACACGAGAAGCGCATCGGAAAGGGAACATTGACGATGCAACGAAGGAATATTTATTAGCCTCAGGAGAGGAGAGGGCCGGGAGGTTTTATTTGTTGCCCAAAATCCATAAGAAGGGCTACCCAGGACGTCCGGTTATATCGGGTTGCAACACGCCTACGGAAAAAAGTTCCAAAAAAGTGGACCACCATTTAAGACCTATAGTTCCGACCATTAATTCTTATATAAAGGATACTAACCATTTTTTGAGAAAACTAAAGAAAATTGACACTTTACCTGAGGAAGCGATATTATGTACAGTCGACGTTGTGGCGTTATATCCTCACATACGACACGATGAGGGGATAGAGGCGGTAAAGGAGGACAATGGGAGGAAACTAGGAGATGTGAAGAATGACTCGGTAGAGTTTACGGAGATAGTTCTTAAAAACAATAATTTTGAATTTAATGAGAGGCATTTTGGCCAGAAACGAGGCACTGCGATAGGAACTCGGATGCTAACATTTTTATGGACAAACTAGAAAAACAGTTGATTTCCCACGCTTTAATAAAACCCCACACTTGGTGGTGGTATATTGATGATATTTTTATGATTTGGACCGAAGGAGAGGAAAGTCTAAATGAATTTATTAATTACCTGAATAGTGCGCATGGAACGATCAAGTTTACATCAAAATGATCCTACCAGGAAGTCGAATTCCTAGATGTTAAAGTCCTGAATGACTCGGGAAAACTGGAGACGGATGTTTACATCAAAGCCCACCGATAGCCATCAGTATCTCCACCGTGTGTCGTGTCATCCAAACTCTTGCAAGAAAGGGATTCCCAATGCACAAGCATTGCGTTTGAGGAGGATTTGTTCCAAGGAGACTTTCTTGAAAAAAGAGTGCGGGATTTGTGTAGTTTTTTAGTAGAAAGGTGATATGAGAAGAATTTCATTCAACAACAAGTTGGTAGAGCGAGACAAACACCCAGGGATGAAGTATTGAGGGATAAACCAAAAAAAGGAAAATACCAGGATTCCTTTCACAGTGACGTACCATCCAGGCCTTCCTAATATCAGGGGCGTGTTGATGAAGGTATACATCCGGTTCTTTACTCCTCGCAGAGATGTCGGGATTAAGGAAGTGCCAATGGTCGCTTTCAGAAGACCGAAATGCCTCTCCGACTATTTGGTCCGAGAAAAGTTTAGGAGTGACGCTAAGGAAGAGATAACAGGAACATCAAGGTGTGGGAGCAATTGGTGCCAAATCTGCAATTCCGCATCAATTACAACTTAAATTGTAATTGTAAAAACGTCGTCTATCTCATTACTTGTAAGGTATGTGGCATTCAGTATGTTGAATCCACTACCACTTCTTTTCGGTTTAGTTTCAATAATCACAGAAGTAGTAGGATCAATGCCCATCTCAAGTTGTCTTCTGGAAATAAGAGCAATGATGATTTTCTTTACCAGCATTTTCATAGCTCGGAACATTTGGAATTAAGTCATTTAAGTATAAAGTTAAACGACAGAGCCAAGGGAGAGAGGGAGTTGCGGAAGAAGGAGGGACAGTGGATGTATAGATTGGTGATTATGAGGATGGAAAGTGAGGGTGAATGGAATTCTGTCAGTGAGCGAGCCAGTCGCTCGCCATTTTAATCTGCCTAACTACTCCAAAAAACACATGGCTATCTGCGACCTTTCCCTACATCTAGGTACGACGGAAAGCCGCAAGAATCTGGAACAAAAATTCATCTTTCAAATCGGCACCCTTAATCCTCACGGTATTAACGAACGCTTTTCATTTAACTAATATATTCCTATTTTTCACGTTGCCATGTTACCACCAATAACGTAGCTCCTACTCTACTATAAAACTACTCGTAACCCATAATCCCTCGATTCGCTCTGACGAAGGGCTAACGCTCGAAACGTCAGCTTTTAGAATCTCTGTACGGTGGCCAATTTACATTATCAACTCCGTTGATAAAACCAAATTTTTGTATACTACTTCCCCACCGACGCAGCACCACAGTTTCTTTAGAAACTACCCCTTCATTCATTTGTTATTCAACCGCTGAACCTGAACTCTACGGCCGCTACATCGACGACTGCATCGACGCTATTTCATCCAGCAGAAAAGAACTCGATCAATTTATAACCTCCGTCAACTCTTTTCATCCAGCTCTTAAATATACCTGGGAAATTTCGGAAACTTCATTGGCTTTCCTAGATATCAAAGTTTCTATTAGAGGCAACGTGCTATGTACTAGTGTGCACTACAAACCTAATGATTCACACAGTTATTTGTTGTATTCATCGTCACATCCATCACATGTCAAGAACTCCATTCCTTATTTTCAATTTCTTAGACTTCGACGTCTATGTAGTGATGACTCCGATTTTTCCAGCAAATCAGAGGAGATGTGCCAGTTCTTCGAGAAACGTGGCTATCCTGTCTCTGTGGTCAAAGCGGGCCATTCTCACGCCCAACAATTTGATCGACAGTCATCACTACAAACGTCACAAAAAGATAAGAATGACAGAATTCCATTCACCCTCACTTTCCATCCTCATAATCACGCAGTCAAAAGCATCATTCTTAGTAATTTTAAATTACTTCAAAATGATCCCGAGACTGGTAGAATCTTTTCGCAACCTCCACTTATTTCATTCAAACGCGACAAAAACGTAGGCAACTTTTTAGTTAGAAGCGCGCTCAAAACTAACGAGCAACCCGGTACTTTCAAATGCACGCGCTCACGATGCAAAACTTGTCTTTTCATTGTTAACACTAGCAAGATATCGGGACCTAAGCGATCTGTTAAGATCACCGATCGTTTCACATGTACCTCCGCAAATGTCATTTATGCATAACCTGTACGTTATGCAATAAATTATACATTGGTGAGACAGGTAGACGACTAGGTGACCGATTCCGCGAACACCTTCGCGATGTTGAGAAAAATGACAGGGATGCATCTAAGCCAGTTGCTCGCTATTTTAATCTGCCTAACCACTCCAAAAAACACATGGCTATCTGTGGCGTTTCCCTACATCTAGGTACGACGGAAAGCCGCAAGAATCTGGAACAAAAATTCATCTTTCAAATCGGCACCCTTAATCCTCACGGTATTAACGAACGCTTTTCATTTAACTGATATATTCATATTTTTCACGGTGCCATGTTACCACCAATAGCGTAGCTCCTACTCTACTATAAAACTACACGTAACCCATAATCTCTCGATTCGCTCTGACGAAGGGCTAACGCTCGAAACGTCAGCTTTTAGAATCTCTGTATGGTGGCCAATTTACATTATCAACTCCGTTGATAAAACCAAATTTTTGTATATTTTTTCACCCAGCTAAATTTCAAAGCTTGGGTGAAAAGGTTTATGTCAATTATCTTTAGTCCTCAATCTTCATATTCACTGATCATTATATCACGCTCGATCTTGTCCCTTTGTCATCAATAGCACGCTGGTTTGTTGGCAAAGCTGACAAGATATACGTGAGTTGAGAGACAATTAAGCTTTTTAACGCTGTTATTTTTTTCCAAGAAGGCTTTATCTTCGAAGTTCCCGGCAGCCCAAACTTGCTTTGAGTTTTGTTAGCTTTTCATCATGCATAGTTGGCTTTCATCATTATTTCTGGGTCGATTGAGAGCCATACACCTAGAGTTTTGATTTTACCTCTCTTCTATTTTAAATCGTTTTAAGGGCAGAATTTTTCTTCGCCTCTCGCCTTTGTGCCAATCCAAATCACCTTTTTTTTTATAATTTAGTCGGAGGCCTGATATCGCACTAAAAAAATTTAAAACTCCAGTAAGTTTTGGAAGGATTTCCTGGATCCGTCTAGAATAAGAGTTGTATCGTCTGCATATAAGCTACTTTTAATTTCATGTCCATCAACTATTATACCTCTGGTGTCATTGTCTTTCCTTATTGTGTCCGCAAGGACTTCCGGACATAGAATAAACAAATAAGGCAACAGTGGACAACCTTGCCCAACCCCTCTTTCTAGCTTGAAAAGATTACTAGCCCAGCCATTGTTCAAGATGCAGGTTTCTATGTCATTGTAAAATCTGTTAATCCAGCTGATAATGGTGGGCCAAAATTGTAGTGCCGAAATGTTTTCTGCGTAAGAAACCACTCTACTGTATCAAAGGCTTTCTCAATGCCTAGAAAAACTAGAAGTCCAGGAATATTTTAATCAATTGTAACGTTGATGACACTATCAATAAGTCTAATGTTCTCCCCGATAAATCTACTCTGAAGGAAGCCGGTCTGATCGTTTTCAATAAGTTTAGGAAGTACTTGTTTGAAGCGATTCGCGAAAACTTTAGTAGCTATTTTGTAGTCACAGTTCAACAAAGATACTGGACGCCACAACAAGGTACGGCTCTGTATCTTTTTTTAGAATAAGTTTAACGATCCCCTGCTTCTGAGATACGGATAGCTGCCCTGTTTGATAAGCATAATTAATTGAACCAAGAAGAAAGTCGGCACTATCCTTCCATAAAAAATTGTAACCTTTAGCAGGTAACCCATCTGAGCCCGGTGTATTATTGAAATCCATTTCTTTAAGTGCCTTAAGGCATTCCGCTCTCATCAAAAGACCTTCACACCTGTCCTGTTCAGGTTGATTTAGTTTCTTTGCTGTAGAAGCCTCAAAGAAGATATTATCATTCTTTTCACTAGATTAGTCAATTTTGAGCTATTAGTGGAACTCCACGCGCGCGCGGAGCACCATTGTTAAGAAAATATGGTAACCCATCGATGCGAGAAATCTTGGTTTTATAGCCATGACGTCCTCAACCGTCCGCACATACGTACGTACGTACGTCCGTCCGTGCGTCCACCCCTCCATGTATGCCAGTATCATGCCAGTTTACAGCATACATCTTTCATATTGGACATCCATCTTTTGATCAATTGACACCTGTCAAAATAAGGTATCCGCTGATCAGTATCAAATGACCATATTGCGGGCTCAAGCT
>NC_090875.1:38360972-38381606 GCF_036669935.1 Montipora foliosa
GAATCGGAGCGGAATAGAGCAAATTTTGTTTGGGTTATCCCGCGCTTCAACGCCTTGTTATTTTCTTCGACGTTTCGTGACAGCTGACCAATTAGACGGCGCGCAATTGTTGCTCTGACGTTCGTGGGTGGTCAGTTTCATGTCGCGAAATTGGCATTGAATTTCAAGCGAGGTTGATGAAGAACTTTGCGTGAAGAGTCATTTCTAAACACAGAGATCCCGCCAAGGGAAGAAAGCCTTCAATTCAGGGTGGATGTCGTTGGGAATTCGTTCCCGCTGATTGTGTCAATTTGAAGGAACGCTTTCCAGGTTATGTGTTTGTGCTGGGATAAAACATGGCGTTCGTTTATATTGCTAATGCATTGGTTGGGATATGTTTGGCTTTATTCGGAGCAGCACTCTGTCAAGATCCAAGCGGTCAAGTATGTGCTTTAGCAAAGCCCTGCAGTTGTTCTGGAACGAAAGTGGACTGCGAAAATCGTGGTCTTAAAACAATACCAGAGGGGATTCCTCAGACTACAACATCTCTGTGAGTATCGCCATTGCTTCAGCTTGATCGTCGATCCACGGTTGCCGTGTGGTGTCAGTGTTTCTGTTTGTTCAGTTTTCGAAGTTTTTAAGGTGCCCCAAGTCGGTCCTAACGAACTGTCCTTGTAGAAATCTCGTGTTTATCGGTTTTTGATAAGATATTTCGACGAATCCTTTATCTTAAAGATGAATACTTACGAATGGCAGTTTTTGAAATTTGGTTGTACTAGCTGGTGTCACCTTACAACTTCATCAACAAGCAATGTCTTGGTGTGAAAACTGTATAAAAGGGTGCTTGCCGCTTTTGTACAGCATTGTTACTCAAATATATGTAATGATGTTATGCGCCTTTGACAGTTAGCTTCATGGACTCGATTGTGCATAACGCGTTAAAGGAGAGATTTAGCTCAACAATGACTAGACATAAGCTTAAGCTCGGCACGAAATTTTGAAAGGTCACGTTATGTGCAGATGTCACATCGTTAAATTCGACGTTTTCTTTCAGAAATGATAAAAGTAAGCTGAATTAGGAAAGAGATGATCTTTCTTTGACAAACTTGATTTGTGATTTCATTGCCAGCGCAAAGTGCATTTTTCCACAGCGTGGGTAAACAAGTCCCTTAAGCTTTTGCTCACGATTCGCCGTTTCTACCGATAATTTAGTCAAGTGAAAGAGTTCTCTTCGCAGTTATCATTTCTTGGTTAAACAAATAACAAGATCCTTAATAAACTGTGAATTCGATATTTCTCTGGGTGTAAAATAAATTACGGTTTCGCGCTCTCGAAAGAGTTTATTTTAGAAGTACAACAGGGAAAGAGAAATCATTTTACTATTGTTTGCATTTGTCGTGGTATTGACATAAGGACATCACTAGCAAATTATGCATATCCTGTCCTGTTCTCTCACAACATAGCTTACGTTAAGTTTTTGGTTGTATCCCTGTAGCCTTTTAGCGACGTGTCTCTATTTCTTTTGGGTCTTCATAGCTTTGATTTTGCAAACTGTTGACCCACTTTAACGCAACGTGTGTTGTCCATACAGCAGCAAGAAAGACTTTCTAGCATTTGCGGTTTAAAAAGTCAGCAAAAAGGAAGTTTGTTGTCTTGGAGAGAATCTGTTGTTTCTTTTTCAGATAGTATCATTTTTTATTTCGCAGATTATTCTTCTATACTTCACGGATCAGTTAAATTTGCTGCCTTTCTTAAAATAGGTGTCAAGAGCGGACAAGAACACAATTATTTCGCTTCAAACAAATTTATGAAATTAGCTCTTTGTATTTTGTGCTCGGCATTGTTTTTGTTTAGGGTAAGGATGTTATTCAGTGAATCTTAATTGTTCTTTTCTTTGTGTTCATTACACTGGAAGTACAGAAAAAGTTGAACAAATTTCGTGATTGCTTTTAGCGCAGCATTTCGCATTTCGTAAGTTTGAATTGCCATCCTAAGGCTTGTGTTGATTACTAGCTGGCATGTAGTCTTCAATGGCCAAATCCCCTGCTGTTGCATTCAATGAAAATGCTTTTTCAAAAGAATTTTTAATTTAGTAAATATGAGCTTAAGTTTCGCAACAAGGTATGACTTTACACGCATCCTGTTATTGTCATAATAGATTTCGATATGGCAATTTATTAGACTTGGATTTACGAGATGCTGAAGTTGGTAACTCGTATATCTTGTCGAAACTTGTAACTTCAATTGATTATCATGGTAAAGGATTTATCAATTATGACGAAGGGAAATGTGTTTTTTTGCCGGAGGCAACCAACACAACATATGCTAATTCATCTCCAAGCAGTTTACCCCCTACTGTTGAATTGGTGAGTCCTGAGCATTTTCGAACTACGCTTTTTACTTAAAAGGGAGTGGTTTTGTGAATTATTCCGAACAATAGTAATTTCTAGCTGTTTCCCAATTTACTTTTTTAAGCTTTATTTCGGGAAAAAATAATTAAGATAACTTTGTGTGCGCGCGCTTCAAAGAAAATGACTTATCATATTTTTATGGGATTTTGGAAATTTTATACTTCGTAGACTGGAATTTTAAATCCAGCTGTTCTTAATTAATCCGCAACACTCAGAAACGAATGGACAGGAAATTTTATTGATTTATGATGAAACGGTGTGGTGGAAATTCTTGTAAGAGTATTTTTTGAGCTCAGAAGAGCATTAATTAGACTTGCTTTCCTTAATTAAGAATTTCATAAAAAGCAGACAACCAAACCGTGTTGTTTTCTCGTTGTATATTGTGTTTGATCGTCTTGTTTTGATTAAGAAATAAGATTTGACGTGATGAAGGCTTTTATCCCCCAAGTAAAAGGAATTGTATGTACTTGAAATTTTTAAAGAAACCCTTTTATCAACAGTTCATCTGGTATTGTCCTTTCAAACTAGTTAGCTTGATATTTGCCCCAGATGATGTGTCACACATCTTTGAAATGCTGTTTCCTAAAAGTTGACAGATTGTTTGTTAATATCACACTCATTTAGATGGAACCATTTTGGTTTCTAGAATTTCAATCAATTTTGTCTCCATTAAATAGTTCTTTTCTCCTTTGGTAATGAATATTCTATTTCCATTCTATTAGTGTGTGCAAAAATGGCATTCTTAGCTCCAACATTTTGGGTGGATCAAGATCCGATCCTTTAATAAGCTTTTCTAATAATCCTTTGCATCGTAAGCGTGCCAGTGTTGGAAAAATATCTTGTATAAAAAGTAATTTAAAATTTCAGTGAAACATCGGCAATAGCTGGAACAAACTGGCCACCTTTTGGCAGTTTCTTTCCTTAGCTAGAGCATTGCTTCTATTTGAATATTGATATCTCCCTGGGCTAGCTAAAGAGTTTCATGACTTGATTTCACTTGCGGAAGAAAGCGTCAGACAGTATCCACTGTGTAACAGAGGTCCATTTCATACCCTTGAGGTCTTTTTGTTGGAAATCACGCATTTGATTTCTTGTCATTCCTAATACACTAATCAGGTTTTTCGTCTTGGTATGTTTTAGCTGAGCTGTTTACAAGTTTTTCAAGTGTAAAATCCTTTGGTTTCAACACAAAACTAAACACTACAAGTAAAGAACAATGACCTTTACATGTACGTGTAGTTGGAGGACTTCTTAATTCATGCCACTGGAGAAAATTGGTTTTTACCAAAAAAAGGCACATGCTTAGATTGGTATATGAATGGTACAAATGGATTAGGTTTTTGGGTGTGCTCATCTGGAAAATTTCCCAAAAGGTTATCCAAAATTTTAAAGTGGAATAACAAGAAATTAAGTTTGCTTTCTCTATGGTTAATATACTTTCCAAACTCTAAGTGAAGTATGTGAAATGTGCTGTTTTTAACAGAAGTTAGGTATGACTAATTAGGCTTTTAAATGAGGTGCAACTGGTTTATTACAAGCTCGTTGACAACATTAGTGAATTCTGGTGTTTGGAAGTTTCCTGTCTCAGTTTTATGATTTACAAAATACAAGCTACGATGTGCACATTAGAATAATGTTATGCAAGATTTTTTTGACTTCATTACTACTTTTAGTAATGATTTCTTTGACAGAAAATGTCTTTGTTCCAAAACAATTTGTTTGAGGTTACTCAGTGGAAGCTTGACTTGCAGACCTAAGCACCTCATTATTTACTCCAACGTCACCAATTTATTTGGAATTTTTGTTTTTTCTCTTGAACCACATACCGTACATGTAGTTTGGAATCACCTATATAGGTCTTGCATTGACTTTTTTGCTCGCTACTGAGTTGGGCATTACACTGAGCTACACCTAATGAAAATCACTATGTTTATAAAATTCATTTATCAAGTGTTACCCATGTGCACTCTTTAAACATTTTGGGATTGAAAGGTTTATGCAGTGTTTGGAAAACGAACAAAATGAACACTGGAAAACAGTGTATTGCTAAGTGTATGTCCAATATATATTTGTAGCACTTCCCCCCATGCATATTGATACATTTTGTACTTGTCAACCATGATGTTTTGTTGTTTGCAACAACAGTACAGCACTGGGAGGATCAAAGACAGATCAAAGGCTCTTTGGCTCAGAATGCTACTGTAATTCCAAATTTGACCCAGCAAATCACTTTAGGCAATAACCAAGTTTATCGATTACGTTAAAGGCGATGACCTTGGTTTTTAGAGATGTACTTATTATATAGCAGCCCTTCTCTTTAATATACGTGTACCACTTGCAGTAACTGTGAAAGTTTTGAAAAGTCTGAGCCAGTGATTCTCACTGGATTTAAATTTACCTTTCAACAGAAAGAATCATTGGGAGTGTGCTTCCATAAAACCAGTAACAAGAAAGAGGAAATTAATCTTTGCAAGAGAACCAAAAAGGAAAGCAATTTAAAAGAACTGGGCTAAGTTCCTCAAAGCCTGTTAGTGCTAATCGTGGCTTAGTTAGACCAAAGATGTCCTCATAGTTATGGTATATTTAACCCTAATGCTGATCAAAAAATGCTTTAAACCGCTCTGTCCTGTAGGAAAGGACAGATCTGCGAAAAGTAGACCGTCAGAGTGTACCGAAACTCAAATTTTTGTTGCTCCTTGATACATCTCTTCATTCAAAGCAAACACAATCATTTTGTTATTTTCATTTTGAATTTTACTCCTAATGCAAGGCAAACTGAAGTCACTGAAAAAAGTACGTAGTCTTTCTGTGAGCACTGCGCTTGAAGTGCAATACCCACTGTGTCATCAAGCATGATGGGTTTGAGAGTGTACATGTATGTCCATTGCAAGTAATTAAGCCTGGTAACAAGGTGAGCATACTGTAGATAAAAAATTTAAAAATGCTTTTAGAAACATTCATGAGCCATTTGAAGGTTTTTTCAGATTCTAACAATAATTATTGAGTCTTAACCCGTTCAGACCTACTGTAAAGCAACCCCAGTTTGCGTCAGCCAGAGGAAAATCCACGGTCTCGCCGTCAGGTTTAAAATCAACAGAATACCATTGTCAGAAGAAAATACTGTAATAGTGTGTTTAAGAAAACAATAATAGGTGCAGCTATCATTGATGATACTTTCAAAAACAGATGGAAGTTATTTCAAGTGAAAAATAAGCTCATGTACAAGTGCGAATTCTTGACTTTCTCAAAACCTTAATTTTTGTTGACCTGAAGAGTTAGAAAAATGTGACTTCTCCCAGAAATTCTAACACCTAAATTGTCAAATTACATGTATACCAATTTTGCTACTTTTTGTTTTTCTCCTTTGTCTTGTCTTGTCTTTTTTCTCCTTTGTCTTGTACACAAGACAATCAAAAACAAGAAAAACACTTTCTTTCACAAGGGACGCTCATTTACATGGCATATGGCCTCAACAGGCTGACGTTCATTTTGATGAGCAAAAAAAAAACAGAGAAGCTGGAGAGAAAAACAAAACCTCCAAGCCTGACTGAAACGATTTGGATTGAAATCAAACCTAAAATGTTTGGGCATATTGCCAAATTAAAGGTCACCCATGCAAGTTTCTTCCCAAAAATGGGCACCAATAAATTATTCCTGTACATGCATCTTTGTGCTAATTAACTCTGATAGATTTGTGACCACGTGTAAAATTAAAAGGATTTTAGCTACATTATTAGGCAAATCATGCAAATAACTAATTTTCCCAAAGATGAAGGAATTAATTTACTGGTGGCCATTTTTGCATTCAGACTATCCAGTATGGCTTAACTTGTAATTAAATCCACAACAGATGTACTTTCAACCAGAAAATGAAGTAATTTCAATGTGTTTGTGTACAGAAATTTGTTGAACCAATCCAAGTTGGTCAACCTGATAACTAGGCTTAATGGTACTGCTTTGGAAGTGATGATGAATGTTCCTTTCAAATATTTCTGTATTTGTGCCTTCATCATAGTACTTTGGAACTCTCATTTGTTTGAGTGGATTCTCTTGTTTGTGATTCATCATTCAAAGATGTTTCTTGGCCTCAAGATTGTCAAAAATAGGTCAACAAGAAGAGTATTGATGTACTGTACATTGATGTACACTACAGTTGATGTTGCTTGACAAAATTAATGATATGGGACATGACATTTATTAAGCTATTGGACCGTTGGATTCTAACTAAGCAAGTGCTACAGTACGTTGTGGGTAATTTACGTTTTTGGTGCATGTACAGAATGAAAACTTGGAAACCATGAGAAACGTAATGAACTCTTGATTCTGAGAAGTAGCAGCTATGGATGGTTTTACTCGATTACTAATTCATTCTTATGTTTGTATTACATCATTGCATGACTTTTGCAGAGTGGTTTGTATTGTGGGTGAACTTGTGAGGATGAGATTGTATATAATTATCTGTCATTTGTTGTTTAGTGGTTGATATATTGTTGTAAAAGTGCTAGCAACTTTTCTGTCAATGCTTTGAGTTTTTTTAATATCTGCAAAATGAAAGTTGTTTTTGGTGCTCAAAGAGAATTTCAATATATGAACTTGATTGCTAACAAACATTCTGAACAAGAAGTGAGGATAGGTATAAACAAACTCTAGCTTTCTGAATCTATTTGTAAATTCATGAGACTGAACATTTTGGAGAAATATTGTATGCCCGTAGTTACAGGTAAATTTTATTTGATAGAGTTAGCGTGAACCAATTCTGGTCATTGTTAACCCATTTGTCTCTGAAGCGACCCCATTGATGAGTAAAATCAGTCTGTAATCCTCATTCTCTGGACTGTAAGGGTTTAAGCGTAGTCAATGCATGGAGATGGTTATGAAACTTGACAAGTTCCTTTGTTTCATGTTTTTGTCTGTATTTTTGGCCTTGACCATGCGCAAAACACACCTTTTTCGAGAAGATAACCAACCAAATCCTTCGATTAAATTAGGGGCAACTAATATGCAAACCCATGCAAAGTGAAAACAAGAGATTGTGCAGGGTCACAGTCAATTCAACATCAATTGCCACAACACTGTTCTCGCTTTTGGAGTTTTTAAGGTTTCATGACCAATCTCTTGATTAACTATGGTTAAAGGGAACAGGTTTTTTAGTGAACCTAGGGCACTTTCCATTTGGTAGAACTGACTGGCTAGACCAGGCATTCGGAAGGACTAACTCTACAACACCTTCAAATTAACACTCTTTGAGGATGATATACAAATGTACACTCCTCCGGAAGAATACGAGGGATTATCATGTACTTGTAAGTGTTCCTTCAATTGTTGCATTTTCTTTGCAAATTGACGGGTCTGGCTGGCCAGTTCTGACAAAAGGAAAGCTCCCCTACATAATTATGTTGTTACCCCATTTATCCCTGAAGCACCCCCCACCCCCCCTTCCCCACTGACATGTAAAATTATTTGGCGTTAGACAGTAAATCTTACTCTCAGAACAGAAGGACAGAAAGGGTTTAAAATTTGAACGTTTGCCCACCATGAGAGTAGTAAAAGCTAAAGAAAAGCAAAATATTCTTGGAGTATTCATACAAGCATTGTGGAGGTTCATTCGAATTATAGTCCTTGATACTGTACTTTAGTAAGTTAATGCTGGAAAAGTGAACACATTTGTACATGTAATCTTTTGTTACTAAGTCTTCTTTTTCTCAATTGTAGAGATTTAAGTTTGAATGAACTGACGACGTTGGACTTGCCAAAACTGTCAAGACTTTCAAACCTCCAGGAGCTGTAAGTTTTTTCAGTAAACAATGTTGTTTTGTGTATTGATCTGCGTACTTAGGAAATGGTAATCATCCATCGTAAAAGCATTGTCAATGAGTCATAGATGCTTAGCAAACCTCCCAAGGGCATCCATAACTCCACATTTGCATGCTGCAAGGTTAGCAGTCTTTTAAACAATTTGAAACCAAAGAAAACCCCAGAGATTATTAGTTTGTGGAAAGCATGCACATTTTGTGAACAATGGAGCTGGACATATCAACTGTTATTGGTATTGTGTATCCAGGCACAAATGGGAAATGCATAATCAGGGGTTTCAATAACTTTTGAAATGGATACCTGGGCTAATCGATGTAAACAGCAGTCACTCTCATCTTTTACAAGGTTTTGAGTGAAAATCAAGACAGAGTAGCCAGAGGTTAGAGGCGAATTTCTGACAAACAGATGGCAGTATACCGATGCTGACCAGCTTTGAATGAAACCCTTGCATAATTGACCAATCAGAGCACACATGTTGGTAGAGTTACATGTGTGTTAGAATGTATATCAAGTTATATAGCAAACAGATGGTTCAAAGGTAGATATTACAACTACAGTGTACATGAACATGTAACCCAATGCATTAGCTACGTGGACTAGTTTTATGCATTTTCAGTGCATGCACTGCAAGGAAAGAAAAGTACAGTGTAACAATGTTTTATACATGGGAGTGCACTTTTTGCAAAGCATGAAAGTATTCAGTTTGGGCAGGGCACAGAGTTCTGGGTGTTGTGGTCTGGTCTGATTGAGGGCCGCAAGCTCATTAGCTTGTGGCTATTAAATGCTACATGTACTGTACCCTCATGAAATACACACTTCACTTCATACAGTGGTGTGCAAATTAAGGACTATAAAACATGCTCACTCTTTGTGAACATGCATGATTGGGTGGACTGTTTTAAGTTACAATACATGTTACAAAGTTGTTTAATTCTTGACAAGTTTGAAGTGCAGAATCAAAGAGAAGATAAACTTAAGGAAGTGACAAAATGCCAAGAGTTTACATATAAAATAATATCATTACCAGTATTTATAAACTCAACTAGAACACATAATAATTATTTGTATTTTCCTTCTCAGATTCCTTCATGAAAATCAGCTTAAGGAAGCACCACCTTGGCAGGCTTTGCCTTCATCTCTGGTTCGTTTAACTTTGTAAGTAACTTAAATGTATGATTCTAAAGATTGTAGGAAGACTTTTGAGAAATGAAGTTGTTTTTGTGGAATCAAACTGAACATGAACTTTGTGTTTGCTGTACTTGTGACTGTACTGTAAGAAGAATGTGGGATGCTTTCCGTTAAAAGAACATTAGTAATTCTGGCTTATAATTTTTGTCGAATCTTTCCCTCAGTTTTTCTGCTTCAGCATTTGAAGAAGCCATTATAATTGCAAAAGAACTTGTAATTTGTTTTTTGGAAACCCCTTGAAATCACTCAGAAAACTCAGGGAAATTTATAAGAACAATATTATTACTACCATGGCACGAATATAATTATAACAACTGGATGATACAAGTCATGGTACATGTACTGTCTTCTCCTTTGCATTGTACTGCTTTAGTTTGGTTTTCGTTGCATTATGCTCTGAAAATCTGTTGGTACAATGTACTCTATAACTCCTGGCATGTGCCATCTTTTTCAGAAGATTTTTTGGTTGATCTCTGTCAATAATTCTCTACAGTTGGATTTAGCACTTGTGGAACCTTCAAAGAAAATGAACGGATAAATTCCGTGCATTCCAATGTAAAAGCGCACTTTTAAAAAGCTTGGCATCTTGAGTGCTCACCCTTGGAAAGATGAAGGGTTGTTTATGAGTTACTGAGGTTGTTTTTTGGGCTGCTTTTCCTGTAGGCATCGCAACAAGATCTCGGTTATTCCTTCACAAAATGTGACAAAAAGAATGTCTTTGCAATATCTGTAAGTACTGATTTGAATGATTGTTTTATCATCCTAATTCAAGTTGAGTGCATATACCCAGTGGGAATATTATTATGCTGAGGATGATAACAATAAGATTAATAATGACCCTACTATCCACTGGATCCTTTGTGCATTTGGTTTAGCTATGACTTATTTTATCTGGTGGACAGCTCTAATAATTCATTGTTTCAACAACTGGGTGTTGACTGTTGTAGGCAGCTGTAGATCACATTGTACTCGCATCTCCTGGCAAACCTCTGTTACACAGATACAGCTGTACTATTAAAAAGTGGAATGATACATTTAGGAGTGAGAAAGGGAGATGGTCAAAACCACAGCATTCCCAACACTTCATAAGGAAGGAACCTCCTAATAAGGAACCTTACTGCTTGTGTAAAATGTAACAAAACCTTTGAATGTCATTATAATTATGCACCCTTGAAAACAAAACGAATGTAAATTAATTTATTTCATGGCTTTTGTGATTATTAGGTTCCTGAACAGCAATCGTATTTCAACCATTGAACCAAATGCCTTTGCCAACCTGACGTCTGTCCAGTCTTTGTAAGTTCAATTTCTTCAAATAAGTTATGCCTTATAAGAGCAAAGTCATACATGTAGATGTCATATTTAGCAATGAAAAGGTATTTTTTTGAAATAATTAAAGTCAAGTGAGTGTTAATGTTGAGGTTGTCAGTTACATGTAACATTCACAAAGTGGAGATTGGATGCCAGAATAATATCTAGGGGCCTGTTTCTTGAAAGTCCCGAAACTTGACAGGCCATTTTTCGGGTGTCACAATTCTCTCTGTATCCCAAGTGCTAACGGAGAGGATTTAAGTCGTCAAATCCCAAGTTTTGTTTTTGTTTTTGTTACCTTAAAAGCAAGTTAAAAGATTGGCTTTCCAAAATAAGTGGTTGGCAGTTTCACAAGTGGCTTTTCAAGCCTGAAAAGTTTTCGGGACTTTCGAGAAATGGCGCCCAGGAGGTTCTAGTGTTGCCTGGGTTTGCTCTGAGTGATGGCCGCCATGAGCCCCTTCCATGGAAGGGTAGGAGGCAGGTGTCCATCACTCTGATAAAAGTTGGTTCATGTACAATGTAAAAGGGATGGGGCAACAGGGATAGCACTCTCAGTTCAGTTCATGGATGCTATGCCATACTAGGGTTGAGTTTGTTGTTAGTTTTCTCTTTCTTTGGGTCCCTCCAGTTTTTCTTCCCTCTTCATTCCAATTCCAATTCCATCCGGATTCAGGCCTCACTTATGTCCAGGTTTGACCCTAATTAGATGCATGCCCAATTTTGACATCCAACACGAAGTGTCCCTTCAAGTCTAAGCATTTGCTACCTATTTTCAACAACAAGGTAAGAATAAAGGTTTATAGCGTTATTTTAAGCTTTGGGTAAATGCAGCAGTTAATCTTTACTCAAAGAGCAGCATTTGAGGGATGTATTTTGAGACACGAGTGATGTTCAAGTTGGCGAGAAGAGCAAGGAGACACTCCGTGACGCTTATTGAAATTCGCATTCATCTAATTAGGGTCAAACCTGGACATAATCTCGCAGGCCTCCCTTAAAATCATCTCCAGGTGAGTGGGGCTTCCTGGGTAAATATTCTGTATTCCCGAATTCTGAAGTGAAGAAACTCAATTCACTGCAACAGAATTCAACACATCATGTGTGTATACAGTTTCAAAGACACACAAGGTGGTGGGATATTTAAATTTGCATTTGTTCTAATCACTCTGATCACAGATAGAAAACTGCTCCCACGAGTTTCGTATTAATCCTTGCGAATGAATGAATGAATGAAATTGTGTACTTTTGTGAAAATCAATCAAAATATCCCCTTGCAGCACATTTGCAACTTGATTTAAGAGTGTGCCCAGGTTCTGGAAAACATAGTTTGTCATAATTATCAGCTTTTCTGGCATCAAGGCTCTTTCAATACATTTTACATTTTTAAATTGGTTCAAGGAATAATTACATGTAGCATTTTGTTCCTTATGATAAGGCTTTCTCTACTCAAAGATATATGACTGTATATCATGCGCATATCAGGCTTCATATTGTGTATAATACA
Organism: Montipora foliosa; assembly: GCF_036669935.1. Taxonomy (NCBI): domain Eukaryota; kingdom Metazoa; phylum Cnidaria; class Anthozoa; order Scleractinia; family Acroporidae; genus Montipora; species Montipora foliosa. Next base: position 38,373,177 of record NC_090875.1, read on the forward strand.
GTATGTAAACGTGTTATTGAGATTAGAAAGCCTGACAAAAAGGCAAAAGTTTAGCTATTCAAGCTCCTTGAATCCTCTCCAAACTTGCAGAGTTTATCAAAACTTGATAAATGCACAGCTAAGATAATTAATTTATTTGAAGTAAGAATATTATTGCTTTATAACAATGACAATGTACTAGTTTTCATAACAATGACAACCTAGTTTTGACAAAACAAGGAACACAGGTCAAGTTCATTCATGTCATCAGCATGCTTAGAAGAATATTTACACATGTAAAGCACGCTAGCTTGTTTTTACTGAATTTGAAATGCATGAATTTACTTGCTCTGTTGTACTTGTGTGTCTGTTCTTTAATTGTCTCCAAAACAAATCAGTTTTTAATAATTTATTTGTAACTGACTTTGTTTTTATGTGTGGTTGTCTCTTATTAGGAAGCTTAGCAGAAATAAACTTCTGTCCATTCCAGTTGCAGCCTTGAGCCAGTTAACCTCCTTACGAAAATTGTAAGTAGCTTATGTAGAAGATTTTCTTAAGCCCAGGATGGTTTATTTAATAAAATGCTTATCTCTTATTTTCATCTGCTTTTCATGATGCTCACCTGACAGGCTATAATCTTACGATTTCCTGTGTTCAAGATAAGCATCCACCCTTTACAACAGCATTACATATTTAGGTCTAAAAAGTGCCTGTTGAGTATTGTGAATTAATTCTTTTTGAGACCTTTACTTTCATGCTCAAAGAATATTAGTCTAAAACAATGTACATGTAAATGTAAAGTAGAAATATTGCACATTGTCATTTAGCTTGAATGCTTGGAATCTGAGAAAAATCCAATGTATTTTAAATTAGTATTCATTAAAATACTGGGACCAATGAAAATGTAAGGTAATGGGCCATTTCCGAGTTGCTGTTTGTCTCGGTTTTGAAGTGAGTCTTGGTGCTCAACTATTGTAAGGGAAATAAGTTTGATTTGCATAAGAATACGCAACTCATTTCCATTTGAATGGTTGTGCACCAGGACTCGCTTTGAAACTGAGGCATGCAGCAACTCGGAAATGGGCCATTGAAATGGAGAAGTGATTCTCCTCTTAACTGAACAAAGTAAGCAATTGTCTAATAGACCAGGGAGCTTCAGCAGGATTCAAACCCATGTCCACTGTGATGCGGATGCAGTTAATACTCTAGATACACTGTACCAACTCACAGAGCTACTTGTACATGTACATGTATGAAGCCATACAGTTGGGAGGTTAATTTTTTGGCCTCTTGTTTTCCGATGAAAGGACTCTATGAAGTATACAAAGTCATGTAATGTGTTGCAGACTGTGTTAAAGTGTGTCAACCTTGTCTTATAACATACAATGTATTCCCTTTGTTTAAAAATTACAACTCAATCTACTGAAAAGGTTGAAATGATTTTAAACTTCCAAAATATTGGTATTTTAGGCAATTTTTCACTGCCTGAACCAACATACGTGGTACAGGTACTGTAGCTGCTAGTTTGAGTTGTAATTTCAGACACAACAATATTTTGAATCAAACTTGGTTGCAAGACATGTACAGGAATTATTTTGCCTTAACTCATAATAAAAATATTACAACAATAAACCATGTGGCATCTGCTCAAAAGATTCTCAATAATTTTCTAGGGATGTTTGCACAATAATTCATCAATTTTTAAATTAATGTTTATGTTGTGGCTCAAAATTTTTTTTAAATTATAAAATTTTCAAACCATAGCCAATTCAATTTCATTTTTCTTTGTGTAATGTTCGTTATCATAATCTGAAACTGTTTTAAAAAAATTTAAACTAGGAAAAATTTTGAACCACAGCAATAATATTATTATATTACCAGTAGTTTGTGAAAACTTTGAAATCATTAAACAGCTGGCAAACTGATAATAATAAATAAAAATATATCTGAGTGTAAAAGTGGCTAACTTGATTCTCAAAATAATACTTTTTGTTATCACGGCACAAATTCTTTTCACTGGTTTTATTAAACAAAGCACTATCTACACATTTTGTAATTAGCTTTATCAAAGGTAAAAATCTTTTTGGTGTTGGTAATACTCAGGCATGAATAATGGAGGGTATTTAATTGATAAATCACCTTTGGAAATAACTAATAATTATCAGGGGAAAAAAATTCCTTTATCAGTCAGTTATTCGTGAGTGTTGATTTTCAATGGTCAGAACTTTTTCATTGGAGCAAAACTGGTTCTCTCTTTAAAAGATTGTTTCCTTCTGGATACTTGTAAGTGCTAGTCGAGAGCAAAAAAATAATACAGTTTTCATTTTTTCTTTACCAATGAAATTAATGTTCTTCATTTTGCTCTTTTTTGAATAATTATTAACTTTATAGGTTTAAATTAGTCTGAAAAATGTCATTCGTCTTCTTGCCCGAACCCACTGGGAAGAGGCACCACACTGGAAAGGATTGCAACTCCCAATAATCATGGGCTTTTCAGTTGCAAATAAATTAATACATAATTTACAACAAAACAATAAGAATAAAATTATGATAAAAATGATGTAAAAATTATTAGCCAATCAGATTGCGAGATTACAAGCAATATACCTTATTGCAGTTATGTGCTTAGTTACCTGGCCATTAAATGAAAGTGTGGCTGGAGTTGACCTTGTGATGATAGAGATTCCCTGCTTTTCTTATGTTAATGATGATGTTCTCATGCTAATTTAGTGGGAATTTACATAAGAAAAGTAGTGAGGATTCTATCTAAACAAGGTCAACTCCAGCCTCACTTTCATTCATAGGCCAGGTAACTATAAGCACATGACTGTAAAATGGTCGACTATTGCGATAAAAAAATAATGTGTTAAATGTTTTTATTCTCTTTACTTTATTCAGAGATCTAACAAAAAATTTGATCAGGGCTGTGGATGTTCCCTTGAAGAGTCTCAAGACTGTTGCTGTATTGTAAGTTCTTCATTTACCTTCTTCTTTTGTGAAACTGACACTTAAATTTCAGGAGCGTACTTATAATTATCGCTGTATTTTTGCGTGTATTTTTTTAGGCCGAAATACATGTAGATTTCAATAACATTACTAAATTACTCTTTTAGCTCACATGTGTAATATTCCCGACAACCAAACAAGAATGTGTGCAGTGACATACACAGGATGTCCAACCATGCATATTAAATACTTGGTTATTATTTTGTTGACAACATCATGTCTTTTCTTAATTTTAATCCATGCCTGGTACCATCCTTAACTTTGCATGACAAAATACCTTCAATGCTTACTACCAATTATTTTAGTTCACGGTAATGAAACTATATCATCTTTTTTGGTTTCCACAATGAATGTGACGAGGACGTAGTTTTATTTTCCTTTCTAGTCTACAGCTTAAAAAGCGTGACACTGCCTTATCAAGAAAAGAATAATAATCATTAAATTCGTAACCTCAGTTAATGCATTTCTCATGCTCTGATTGGTTTACTCAATCTCGGTTATCAGCTCATATACCTTGTTTGCCCTTATGATTGTAGTAAGCGTTGCTAAGCTAATTGAAAATTACATGAATTTTTGCCGGAAAGCAAAATTTCTCTCTGAATAAAGCACAAAAAAAAAACCTTTTGTGGAAGTTTATATCAATTCTGATGTTTAGAAGTATGCGAAAAAGGTAAGAAATAATTTTGTGATGAACCTGCATCTGTCTGACCACCAGGTATTACACAACATCGTATCTTTATCAAGTTTGCTCAGATTTTCTCGCTTTTTTCGCTCGTATTTCGTACTTCCAAACATTTGAAGTTTAAGGAATTGAATTTAATAAAACAAGTATTATTCCTTTTGCACTTCTTGGATATAAGATTGGTTATAGCCAATGAGGCGTGTAGTGCCGAGCTGGCTATTTACCATCTCATATCCAACACGTGCACATGAAATAATTGTTGATTATGTTGTGTTTCAAATTTTTTCTGGGTTCGAAAATTTTCAAACCAGTTCAGTTTTAATTTCTCCTTCACTTATATTCATTATCTTAACCTGAAACAAAGGAAAATGAAAATTGAATTGGTTTAAATTTAATTGAATGAGGAAAAAATTTGAACCATGACAATAATGATTATATTGGCTAAGAAATTTGGCCAAACTTGGTTAAAAACTTGTAAAGTCACAGATATGTGACATAAAGAAACCAAGAGCAAAAAATTAACAACAAAAGGTAAAAATTATAAGCTATAGATTTTTATATGAGGTTCCTTGATGAGAATTTTGAATCTCCTCTGTTTCGATACTTTTAAAATCACCAGAAATGTTCTGGTTTCAACTTGAACAAAAACTTCTGAAATCTTGGTGGTCTTATGCACCCAGGTGAACCCAAAATTACAGAAATCTGCATTGATGTAAAGATTAGAGCTGTTACCAAAATTGGAATGGAAATCCTCTTGGTGGGATTAAATAAATCCTCTTTGTGAACTATGGACTTGTGGTCTCTGAAATGCTTGCTTTTGAATCAAAACAACTTTTATAGGATTCCAAAACAAATCTATGTCTGACTATACTTACGGTACAGTATTCATTAATCGGTTCTTCTCAGTAACAAAAACAGTGAAAGAACCCCCACCCACAGCAAAGTGTGTTCTTGAGACAAAACTTACATGTATGCTTTGCTCTTAGCATTTAAACCTTTTACTCCTATTGGTCACTTACAGATTTTACTCTGCCTACAGGAGGTGATTTTACTCATCAATGGGGGTCCCCTCGGGCCTTAAAGGGTTAATAACATTTAGTATGTTCACTCAATAATTACATCCCCATTTGCCCTTTTACTCCCAGTGCCCACTGATAGATTTTACTCTGTCTAATGCCAGATGAATTTACTCCTCAATGGGGGCACCCTGGGGCCTTAACCTATTGACACCTCAAACACCCAGGGACACCCCCAGGTGACGAGTAAAATCTGTCAAGTCTCACTCCCAGGGAACAATGGGTCATTGAATTAAGGGATTTTTTGGAGGGGTGGGGTGGGATGAGGCAGTCTGTGTTAGAAAGGGGGACTTGTGGCATTGCATAATGATCAGAAATTTGAAAAGAGAGGTTTCAATAAAACTTGAAGTTGGTGGCAGCTGGTTTGAGTGTAGTGACCAACTGTATCAACAAGAGGTCTGATGGCCCATTTCTCTAGGGGAGTCGGATGGCATGCCATTTTTAAAAGAATGCTCCCAGAGACCACATTTTAAAAGCAAAATTGATGATTACTGGTACATGTATGTTTTGACAACTTCATGTTGTCATTGTCAAAATGGGTTTAAACTTAGGTTTGAAAGAATCTGTCTTAATTTTTTCTGTCAGTTTTGGGGGAAGAGTGTGTGACTTCTCTGAGTGAAGTAGCCGAGGCTTTTTTTTTTGGCTGTCAGTGCTTTTTGAAACCACTGAGAAGCGACGTTTTTGTGTGATAGGGATTAGCCAATTTGAGGGTTAAATTACCTTTTGATTTTACTCTTTTTATCTTCACTGGCTCCTTTAAGAGTCAAAAACATGGCAGAAGATGGCTCCAATGCCTGGCCAACGAATAGCTGTGAGGCTACCATTATCCCTAAATTTAACAGACTTTGCTGCAAGCCTTTGTTCTGCTTGTGGTTTTGTTCTGTTGATTAAGTCACTCTTAAGAGGGAAAGAGTTAATCACTCACTGGACTCAATATTACTTTGTTCAGATATTCTTTATGTATTTATTCTTTATGAAGTTTTATAAAGTTTTCTCATAACGATTGTATTTAAATGGTTGAACATAATTCAGTCTCTGACTGCCATGCATAATTTATGTCTACTGCAGGGCTTGAAATTGCGACCAATACCTTTGTGACTAAAATATCTGGAGAAGTCGCAAATTTGTTTTCACCTTTGCTCTTTCAAAACAAGAGGGTTAGCAGTTGCCACATTGCTGCCACTTTTGCGAAAATAAATAAAGAAATGACAAAATTATTATCTCTTTATTGTTGCAGAAAACTTTCCAAGAATAAAATCAGCTCTATTTCACGTTCTTCCTTTTGGCAGATGAGCAATTTGAAAGAACTGTAAGTGCATTATAGTAGTAATTTATTCTGTTTTAAGAGAATCTTGATTATTGTCCTTTGGTATAAGTTGGGGTCTGTGGCCAGAATCTCTTGAATGGTGCATAGGTATGAATACAAAACATCTGAAGCTTTCAAACTTAGGGTGGGTTTCCTTACAGAATTTCACTTGATAAGTGGCAAAATAGAAACTGGAAAACAAAACCACCACCAGATGAAAACAAAGATAAATGGAGAGGAGAGGTTAACTTACATGTACAGCTGAAATATTACTAGATCCTTAAGCAACTCTCCTTCATATGGTGCGAGTCTTTTGCCTGGTGAATGAAATAAATTTCACACTTCAGGGCTTGAAATTGCAACCAATACGGTTCCACTTGCGACTAAAATATGTGGAGAAGTAGTAAATTTGCGACTAGTTTTCATCTTCGTTCTTTCAAAATAATACGGTTAGCATTTGCCACTTTTGCTAAATAAATAAGGAATGAAAGTATTCTTTCTTGCCATGAATTTCCTTTCAATCTTAAGATATGGGGCACAATTTAGCTGCAATCCATTTTATGTGCACAATCATTCGCCATTTTCAGCGGTTTCTTTACACACAAATAGTGTTTTTGTTTAACCACTGGCAATGCAATTTGTTGCCCAACTGCTTTACAACTAAATTTTTGGATGTAGTCACAAAATTGTCACTTTTTTTTTTTTAATTTTTGAGCCCTGCACCTAATCTGGCTTGAGAATCAGTTTCCCCCAGAGGAAAACAAACTGTGTGACAGAGGTTTCCTTGACTTCCCGCACTCTTGTAAGAATGAAAGGAAACCTCTGAATGGATGTCATCCAGAACTTTTCACAAATAATTTAACTCTTAACTGGTTTCAAACCTGCTATAAACAGTTTAAATTTAAGCGCCTGAATGGAGGTGATGTTGCATGGTGTCTCATTGCATAATGTCTGAGATGCATGCAGAAAAGTCCTTTCCTTCTTAGTAGAGAGGAAGTCAAGGAAACCTGTGCTAAGTAGGGTAATTTCCATGCAAATGATTGTATTTTTCCCCAGAGATCTATGATGTTATTTAAAACAGAGACCAATCATTGAGGGATTAGATTTCTTAAGAATTTCAAAACCACCCTTAGGATTCCTCACAACTCTTCCAAATGTTACATCGGGCCCTTAAAAGGGGTTTCCCACTGAGGAGAAGAAGCTATAAGTTGCCTTCTCAGGAGGGGTTAAATGACACAGAAAAGTTGCCAGGTATATTATTCCTGCTAATAAACGTAGATGGATATTAACATTTGATGGAGGTGAGCAATCCATTTAATCAGGCATAGACCTCTTTCATAGTGGCAGCTAAATCAATTATTCTTCTGTTTTAATGCTAATAAGCCTTTCCTGTCTTGAGCATTTGTTTCAAAATGAGGGCAGTAGGTCTTTTCTAATAATTAATGTGCCAGTCACCATTCATGAAAATGGTCTATTTCAAGTTACTAAGAGAATAAGGGGATCAAAAGCTATGACACCAGTTTTAGGGTATTAGCAAATGAACTGCTTGCTTTTTCACTTGTTTTTGGTGTTTCTCCTTCTAACTTGTGTCTTTGTCTCCAGGAACCTTGATAACAACAATTTAACGTCAGTGTCCACAGTGTGGTTCTTTGGGGTTTCAAATCTTCAAAAGCTGTAAGTTTCTTAATGATCATGTTCCAAAATTTTAACGTAAGTTGGAAAGATTATCGCAGTTAGTTGAGCACCTTAAAGTAGCTGCAAAGGAAGCATGAAAAAGTCCACGCTTGGATGGGATTTGAACCCATGATATTGCAATTACAGTACGCTGCACTCACTCTACCAACTGAGCTATCAAGCCGGTTGAGAACTGGTCATTTGTGAAATCAAGTTTTATCAGAAGGTTTTTAAGGAGGCGGTATGGTCCAGTGGTTAAGGTGTTGGTTTTGCATGCAGTTGTCCTGGGTTCAAATCCCATTCTAACCTCTGGTTTGGATTTGTTTCCGGTTGTCCCAGATTCAACTCTACCTCGCTTTGTAAGTAGCCAACTGGTTGCCTCCTGCCAGTTGGGGTTCTTAATCTTTCTGTTAAGTTTGAATAAAATTGTTTCTTTCAGATTATTAAGAGTGGGGTGCCTGTGAACTAGCTTGATAACGAAGTGCACTTCCACTGTAAAGAAAAGCATTACATTTACATACCGTACGAGGTGGACTCAATCATTGTTACAGTAATTTACATTCTAAGAAATGAGTTTGATCATGTTCCATTGAGTCAAATGTTTACGTAACTACATGTAAATGGAACAGTAATTCCTACAGTGTACAATAATATTAATGTTCCTAATTTTCAAAGATTAAGTTTCTAAACAATTAGCCAGTCCAGCA
>NC_090875.1:38381706-38394206 GCF_036669935.1 Montipora foliosa
GTGATGGAATGTCATCTTATAACTTACCCGCTGTCACGCCAATCGTCATTTTTTTCATTTTTTCGAGCCTTTTTGCGCAATCTGTCAATATCGATAACACGCATGGTGATTAGGCGCGGACAAGGGACACACTCACAGGACCATCTGAGCAACAAAGTTTACCTCCTGTCTTGGCTTACGGCAGCATGGGCTGAGGCCTTTCGGAGAAGGTGCCTCTGCGGTTGTCAGATCAGGTAAGCAACGAGATAAATAACCCCTTCTTTTAAACTGATGTCTGTTTTGCAGAGGAGGAAAGTAGTCCCTGATGGAATCCCTTAAACCTTGTTTTTACAAACACCTTGAACATGAAGATGTATCAAGTTGAAGGAACTATTGGGGTTTTTAGTTCGCATTTTGTCGTCCAAATGACACGCCCATACAGTACATTGCAGTCCTACAGAGCACTGGTGTTGTCACGGATTACTAACTCGTTCGCTCGTGACTATGCAGACAATGAAATCGAAGGACAGGTCACATAACATAACACATGACAATCTTTTCACGTGGCGTCAGTCCTTGGCAGCAGGGATGCACCCTGTTCCGAGATCTGCAGTCTGCGTTTTGTACTGACCGGTCATCAATTACCATGTACTTCAGGTAAATACAGTCTCACTGTTGGAATTTCAGGCGTCTCGAAGGGCGATTAGATTGTTGTCGAAGTCCAGTACTCGTCGCTTTTGAGATTCCTGCCCCTAGTTTATCCAACTGGAGCTTTTCATTATTGAAGCTCCATAATGGTATATTTTTGTTTAAGGAATACCACTGTAAACGCCATTCGCGTTACATGACTTTCGACGCCATTGCAGGCTAAGGTAATGATTCTACTTTTTCCACCAGAGAAGAAATCTAGCGCAGTTCCACTACCCTCTCTGATCCTTAAGAAAATACGCGCAGAAGGCTCATATGCACGAAGACACCACCTACCAGGGGAGAGTGACCAGGCAAGACTTTATACCGGGGCAAACGGAAAATAAAATAATAAAAATCAAACAAAGTAAAACAAACAAACTAAACGCAGGACCTTGACTGGGTTTGCCATCGGCAACGCCAGTCATAAGAATTATTTTTAGCAGACACTGGCAAATATTATAAATTATTAAATAAAAGTCACAATTCTTGGGTTCGACTCACGTGATCAACAGCCATGTTTCTCAACGAAAACAAAAGAAGACGTGTTTTGATGCATAATAATAGCTTGTCAATTCTCCGGAGGATTGGAGCGGGACAACCAACATGGCGGCCGTGACGTCATGTAAAATTCCAAGAATTGCGACCTGCACTTCTGCATGAATGTGTTTTTTCTTTACATTCTTCTTTGCGCGCATTTTTATTTCTTCGCCTTTGTCCCTGGCATGAATTGTTTTGTTGGGGTGTTCCCTCCCTCCCCCCCCCCCTCCCCCCCATCACTTTTCTATATGGCCCTTCCCTAAATTAGAAATAACAGAAAGGCATAGTGAGAGATTTAGAAAGTGAGAAAATAAATGGCATGAAAGCATTCAGGTAAAAAGTTTTTGGGGGGGGGGCGGGGGGGCGAATGGAAACCGTCAGTTTGCTGTGTTCAGCTTTCGGTCCTTTAGTTCTTAATCCACACGCATTGTCATAAATCAAACAATCGAGTTTGCTACGGCATTTCTTTAGGACTTTAAACGTGCTTAATTAAGTGGGTAGGTGTTAAACCATGCAGCGTCCCTAAAATTGTTTTCCGATCACGGAAGTTTATGTTCCTCTACGCGATTGATGGAGATGGCGGCAAGTGTCTCCAATATAATACGTATCGCACAAATCACAGATGAATGCGTTTACTACTCTTTGCTGTTTGAATCAGGGGAGGGTTTTGCACCTCCGGTGACTCTCAGGTGATCAGCAATCTTTTTGCATTTGTGAACACCGGCTGTAGTTGTTGTTTTGTTAATTTTTGCCGTTGGTAGGAGTGTTGTTGCGGCCCTATGTTCCACAGGGCAACCTAAAGGCTTAAGTTCAGATAAGTCAGTCGTCAAGATGTGATTATTTGCGAGACGAATTATATTGGATACATTTGCCGCCATCTCCATCAACGCGTAGAGGAACATAAACATTCCGTGATCGGAAAACATTTTAGGGACGCGCAGGATTTAACACCTATCAACTTAATTAAGAACTTTAAAGTCCTAAAGACATGCCGTAGCAAACTCGATTGTTTGATTTATGAAATGCCTTGGATTAAGAACAAAGGACCGAAACTGAACACGCAAACGGTTTCCATTCGCGCAAAACGGTTTTACCTGAATGCTTTCATGCCACTTTATTTTCTCACTTGCTAAATCTATAAATATGCCTTTCTGTTATTTCTAATTTATTCATTTGACAATGATGACATGAAGTCGTCGAAACGTCATGTTATTTTACTATCGTTATTTTCCAGTTTCACAATGTCAGCAAATTTCAAAAGGTGTAAGGATAATTAATGTGGAGTAATTGGTTCATTAAAGGGACATCATTTATAACACGAACAGCTTTGTTTTGCAATTTTACTTTTTGAGACAATGGAGCATTATCATTATTTCCCCATAGTGTACAAGCATGAGTAAGGTAAGGATATATAAGATAGTAATACAGATTAACAAGTGTCGCTTTTAATACATGACGCTTCAACTTAACCATTATATTAACATTTTTTGCTTATTTCGCCACATATGTAATCAATGTGGTCATGCCACGTAAGGTGACAATCAATATACACACCAAGACATTTTACACAAGAGGACTTCTCTAAGTAAACATTAGCTACAGTTAAGGGTGGATATAGATTTGTAACTTTCCTTTAGACGAGCATAAAAATAATATACTTTGTTTTTGTCAAATTTAAGCGTTACTTATTACTAATAACCAATCGTAATATAAACAGCTGGTATGTGATTGTTGCTAACAATCAGTGACATGACTGTTTCTAACTACCATGTTTTAGCACATTTTTTCCAGTATTACGTCAACATCTATTTACTGTATATCATGTACATAGAAGCAATCCAATGTAAACTCTCATTGTACCTGAAGAAGGCTGGTTTGGCCAGCCGAACTATAGTACACCACTAAAATCAAATCTACGTGGTATCGGCTCTTGCTCAAAATATTTAGCCACTAAGCCATCGTAAACCGACAGGAAGAAAGGCCACAGTTGCTTGCTTCAAAACTCTGGAATTTCAAAACGAGTGCATTTCTCGTGTAACACAGGACAAATTTTAGTTATAATACGAGTGTAAATTACAAATGAACTTTTCACACGTTCCAAGTTTACAGTAACCTGCCATCAGTTGACATTAAATTACCTTTCAAAGATCAGCGATCAGCTGATCGCGTCCGCAAAGAAATCATTTCTCTGGGATCTATGATCAATGTCAACGTAAAACCCGTATTCACCAGCAGAAAATTATCGCAAACTTTGAGTGTAAAGGAAAACAAGCCTCCGATCGTCAATACGCAATGCGTTGTATATTCATTCCAATGTGATTTGTGTGATGCCAATTATGTCGGTTTTACTGCCCGAAACTTACACCAACGCATTAGTGCCGCGGACGCACTGGGCAAATTTTTGTTTATTTTGCGAAAAAATCTGTCAACAGTTCGCTGAGACAAGTGCCGCCCGGTGATTTTTAGATCTACCAAATTTTGTCAAGGCTTACTAAACTTCAAAGACGCCGTCGTCCTGCCTCAGAGCAGGGACAAATTTTTGTCAGGCGTGAAAACTATACACATTTTAAACGATTTTCACGGCATGATCTAAAAAAAAGTTTTTAAGTGCGGCCACGATTACCAAATTGAAAATTTGGCGGGGACAATTTTTGTTGAGATGTTTGGTTGAGCGAAACAAATTTTGTCAGCCTAGTGCTACGGGCCCTTAGTGAACACCGTTATTCTACTATCGGCAAACACCTTGAAACACAACATGACAATAAAAGAGCAAAGATCGATCACCTCTTAAAGTCCTACAGAAATGCAGAAGCAAATTCGACTGCCTAATATACGAGATGTTGTTTATAAAGGACATCAAGCCTTCTCTCAACACCCAAAGTGACTCAATCCGCACCAAACTTTTCACTTGACACTTTCGTTTTCTTTTTCCTATTGTTTCGTTTTGTCTTATTTTTGGGTATTTTTACCCATAGAACATAAAAATATTTTTATTGTTTCACGTTTTATATATTCTTGTTTGAACTTTGACCCTCTTGACTTGATAATGGCGCAGAGTAACGCCGAAATGTCGTCCATTTTTTAGAATTTTTTTAAATGTTTTTAAAGAATCTTTTAGCGTTTAACTTTTTGATAAAATGTTTTTTTTCCAAATCGCTCCTGTTGAGGTTGTTACTCAATATTCGTAACTATTATGTTTCATTTGCACAAATTCACTTTTGGGAAGACCAGCTGCTTCTGTGATTCGACAAAAAGTTGCCCACAACCGTAAGTATTTACTCAACATGACGACTCCAATTAATGCGAACCGTTTTATCTGCGACGCTTACCACAAGGATCTTGCACTGAGATCACGGCCACTATTTTTTCTCTGGCTGATATTTCGGGATTGTGTGCTTACTTATCCGCAGTGTTTCTTGCCAATTAGAGATTAATTATTCGTTATTTCGGACTTCAGAGCTATCGAAATATAGGGAGTTTTCTGGAAATCTGGCAAAATTCAACGTCATTAATGGCATTCAGAGGGGCAGTAATATTAAGGATACTGAAGCGAGAGCAAATAGATATTTTTAGCATGGAGTGTCTATGTACATTGTAATCTTTTATGTTATTTAACAACTATCCCGGCAATTATTCACCAATGTGGAGGTGACTACTGTGGTGGTATTTACCGAACCAATACAATATTTTTGGACGCAAATCCCGCGCGAGTTGCTTGGACTTGAATAGCAAAGGATAATCATTGTTTGAGAAGCAAATCAGAGCGCGCCTTCAACGCTATCCACTGTAGTTATATACTAAACATAGCGATTATCAACAGCAGGGAACCGTAACGTTAGCTTTACTCTGATAGGGATTGTGGATCCACTGGTTTCGGCGTCATTAACTTGGTGTAAAGTTGTACGTGAGTACTACTTAAGATAATATTAAGGCTAAACGTAGATGACTTAACCTTCAAACTGTCTTTGCATGCTTTTGCAGTTGTCCGCGTGGCCCTAACAGGCGATAATGCCCTAATCGCAAAACTCATTGACATAAAAAATGAAATCTATTCAGTCATTTAAAATCTCAGTACCGGTATAACTTGCACACGAGTATATATACTCAACACGTTTACGCAAGGATTAAACCGTTTTATCTGCGACACTCACCAATACGAAGATCTTGCACGAGAAGGGCTACTATTGACGGATATATTTCGTGCGTGCTTGCTGCTTCACAGTCTTTTGATTCGAAAAGAAATATGAATAATTGATTTGATTACTCGGCAGGCGTCTCATAAAGAAATGATACGGCTACCCATTTAAGCTACAATGATTTGACGTACTACCCTCAGGCCTACACTAGTAATTGACTTTCCAGTGTCGATCGGTTGCCAATAGTTTTTGGGCTAATTCGACTCACTGTCACTTGTTTATATTGTCATAATTTTTTAATTCCCTTCGGCGATGGTATTTTCGCTTCTGGATTTACTCTATTATAAAACCGTAAGAGTAGTTTTCATTTCGATAATAACATGCTCCTCCTGACAAATTAGAGGAATAAAACAAAAGGCTGACACCAGGAAATCTCGTAAAAAAATAACAATCAATCTAATTGGTGACTTGTCCGTGCCTTGTCTTTTTTAACGCAGCATTTTTTAAATATAGACAAAAGGTACTTACCTTGAAGTGTAATTATTATATACATATATGTATATATATATATATATATATATATATATATATATATATATATATATATATATATATATATAATACGCTCCAGGCGTTTTTCAGGATTATCGCGAATTTAAAGGAGAGCACTGTCATGGGATGACATGCCCAGCATTTTTCGCACGCATAATTTTTTTTGCTTAACTACAGAATAGAGGGCCACTTATTTCCATATCATTGAATAACAAAAGCTCCCATTGTTGTGTGTCTCGTTCTACCGAAAGCTTGTTAAATGAACTGCGGCCATAACAATTTTAGTAAACTAACAAATTTCATTTTAGAAGCAATTAGTGCGTTGCCTAAGGCAATTCCAGTCGTAGACATCAAGGACCGTTGTCAGAAATTATCCAGAATCCGTGGACAGTTGCAAAAATTCGAATTTTGTTTTCTTTTACCAAAAATTCCTTTGGGTAACTATTTTCAAAAACAATATTCAAAAGTTCCAGCGAGTCCTCCGATTTGGTGAAAAATAGAAAAGTTTGAAATTTGAGTAAACCTGGCGGAAAGGCGGGTGAAAATTATGCAAATTAGGGCATTTTCAAAACGCTCGTACAAAACAACGGAAACTTGTTTTTACCTCAAGTTTACAGGATTTGTTACACATTTTTAAAAGTTACTTTCAACCTACATTTATCTAGATCTATGCTTTCTTTTCATTCTTTCTACCCTCGAACAGAAGGCAATGTTTCGTACTTTGTTGACACCGTGATTTTTACAGTATTTTAAAAGGCTGTAACATCGGGTGCATATAAAATTAGCCCTAATCTCGTACCCAGATCTCACTCTGTCACTGGAAATGTGAGATCTGGTAAAGTTCGACAGTACACCATTTTTCATTGGCTACTAAAAAAAGGTTGCGGCTTATTTCGCGGGGCACTTAATGAAGGTTTGGTTTTCGCAAGCTCATGTGCTGTTTTGAATAAATGTCAGTTGTGCGGAGAAAAGTTTTGTTTTTTCCGACGCCGGAAAAGTTTTACAGTTGAGGAAAATCATTTTAAAAATTTGCGATGTTTGTGTAAATGGTACCGACGAAAGCCCCACGTACCCTGCCACTCGAATAAAGTTCTGCGTAGTTTTGCTACGCGGTACGCAGAAACTAATAAATTCAAGCTGAAGTATGTAATTTATTCAAAACAGTATTTCAGGTATTTGTCATTCTTAAAGCGTGACTCGCGAATTAAGCAGTGATCAGTCGTGAATTTTACTGTTAGATTGACTACATTTTTCACGAGATCTTGTCAAGAAAATAGCACTCGTTGCAGTGATTAGGTCTAAGCACTCTTTAAACATTTTCGCTTTCAATTTACGGTTTGGTTAACTACACTTTTCACGAGATTGTTGAAGAAAATAGCACTCGTTTACTGACTAAGCCTAAGCGTTCGTTGCAGTGATTAGGCCTAAACCCTCTTTAACACTTTAGCTTTCAATTTACGGTTTGGCTAACTACACTTTGCACGAGATAGTGTGAAGAAAATAGCACTCGTTTATTGATTAAGCCTAAGCGCTCGTGTCAGTGATTCTGCAGTTGCTCCGACAATTAAACAATCTCGACCGTGTCAAAAACAATTCCCTGTAGCGCTTTCTTTCTGTTTGGGCTTAAGTTTAAGGTTTCCTTGTTCTCTACCCAAAAGAATCTCTTCAGGAATACTCTCGAAATTCACGTTTCAACAGGAAAAGAAAACAAACAGCGGTTACAAACATTTCATTTTATACTTGACGTTTCGTATGTTGCAGCATACATCATCAAAAGTGACGGTTAAAACTGTTACACAGAATTTTGAAAAACTAGAGCGAGGAACTGGTGACTAGTTAAAAAGTGTGATAACAAAATCGTAATTTCCGGTAGTCGATTCTTCCGGAAGAAATTAATAAAGAAAAAGCTTCTCACTACCAATGTTTTCATTGAGAGAGGGTTTTAAGTCACTGATTAATAGCGTTTCTTTAATTTTACACTGCAAGTCGGACTTGCAGTCCGACTTGCAGTCCGACGGAAGTTACGATTTTGTTATCACACTTTTTAACTAGTCACCACGCAGTTCCTCGCTCTAGTTTTAAAATTCTGTGTAACAGTTTTAACCGTCACTTCTGATGATGTATGCTGCAACATACGAAACGTCAAGTATAAAATGAAAATGTTTGTAACCGCTGTTTGTTTTCTTTTCCAGTTGAAATTGAAATGGCCAAAGGACAAAAGTATTTAAAACCATGTTTATTCCGCAAAATCACCCAAAATCACAACAGAGAGTACGAACATGCGCAGTGATAGAAAAGCCCGTATTTCGGGCCTCGCTGACACTGAGCATGCTCGAAATCGAACTTTACCAGATCTCCCTTCCGTATGACTGTGGGAGATCTGGGTACGAGATTAAATTAGCCCTTGTAAAGGGGCTTTTTTAAAAGAGCAACTCTTCCTGTTTGTCATAGTGATTTTTATTTTTTTGGCCCGCTAAAAGCGAGCGCGCTAGAGCAAAACTAGTAAGTGCAATTTCACATTTTTCCCCTTTTTTTCGATGTTCTAGTCATGCCAGACCTGATTCAAACAATTTTCGCCAAAACCCTTGTCTTGATTTTCACTAATACTCTTTTTATACACATTTCGTCAGCCTTTATTGAAAAATCAGTTTTGTATACATTAAAAACAAAAAAAACAAATCGACCTTCTACTGTTCGCGGCTACCCGAGGAAACCTGGGGCGTTTACCATTTGCACGGAAAATCCGTTTGGAATGGAATGCTCGTAATGGTACAGGATGTTCCCGGTGTGGCGTTTCGCCAAGCCCGAGACCCTCGCGACTAGAAGAAAACATAGCAAATCAAAATGACGGCTGCATCTGCAGCGTCGAATGGCGAGAAAAGAGGCCGAAGTGCACCGGGTCGAGTGGGAGTTTACAAATGGTACAGGATTTTTCCGGTCATTTCGGTTGGAACGGGAAAAGAGGTATACCTCTGAGGATTTCCATCTTTTCCAGAAACTTTCCGGTGGAATGAGCTGTACCATTTGAGTTTCCAACCGGAATTTTCGGTTTTTGTTGACAAAATGGTAAACGCTCCTGAATTCAGTCAGTGTGTTGTTTTTACCCGTCACGCAAATAAAATAACAAAACCGCCTATCAATCAAAAATAAAGTCAATAAATTCCGTCTTGTACAAAAAAGGAATAAATAAACGACTTGCCAAAGTCTCAGGGATGTGAGATATTCCGTATTTGAGTTATTCAGCAAAATGTACCACTCAAAACTACACAGTTTAGCATGGAGCGACCACATAGGTACCCCGCTGAGGAAGACAAATATGGCGGCCGGAGTTTATTTTGGCTATGTGGAAACCTTTCGTCTCTCTTAACTTGCACCTGTTCTCACTTCTCTTTTTCTCTTTGAATCGACGTTTTCATGCAGGTGATATGTTTCTGAGCAGTCGCCTTTATGTCACGACTGTGAAAAAATATGAAATTCAAACTGCTTTATTTTCCAAACAAAGTGGGCTACTGAGCTGGAAACATGCAAGCCGATATATCTCAAAATGCCTTTTATCCGATGAAGATAAAACTGCAAAATCCGGCTGGTAATCCGATATGCAAATAAAGCTTGTGGTCAAATTTGTCATGCAAGTTAATTCAATTAAGTTTCCTAACCAAATATAGCATTTACCACTGAAACAAAACCGGCTTAAAATAAATAGACCAAGCAGTTTCGAAACTTCGACGCTGCCTTTCTCTATAGCGACGTATCATTTTTTTGGTGAAAGGCGACAGCGAGCAAGCACGCATGTAAACAATCTTCATGGCAACTTAAGCTTTGCATCGCTAGCTCACGTAACTTCACTGTGTGGATCAAGTTCACGAGATCCACAAGATGTACAGTGTATCACACCTAACGAGTGCAACAAAGACGTTTCCACACATCTAAAGAAATTAAACGTCGGACCCGATCCAATCTTCTGGCAAGAGCAGGTGCAATAATAATTCATTAGGCCAAGTAAAAAAAAACACATGTTTCTCGTCCGGATTTTTATAAAAAAAGAGAGCGGGCGGGCGGGCGGGCGGTTTTTTTTTTTTGTTGTTCTTTATTATTTCCTATTGCATGCTTTCTTTACACACTATTTATTACCTTCCCCCAGGGATACGTTGGAGCTCTTATGTGAAATATTAATAAAACCATAGTTCAAAATACAATAGTTGTTTACTCCGTATTGAGGAACTAACCAATAGAAACGTGTTGCTTATGTAATTCATGCATAGTGTATGAACGCAAAACAAAAGATTGTGCACGGTCGGGGACTTTCCAACCTAAATCTTGGCATCTTTGTTTGCTCCTTTGATGTTTGCCGAGCTTCAAAACCAGTCCCCTCTATTAACTATGATAAAACGAAACAACAGATATTGATTAAACACAAGTTTGTTTAATTTTGATACACACAAAGGGTTAACAGTGAAAATTTACATTCTTTTGGTGTGTACACAGCAGCACTAGAACGATGTACAATATACACCTTTTGGGTGTATTGTGACACTGCCATAGGGTTTTGTTAACCCGATTTTCGTGTTATTTAAGTTAAAGTTAGAGATACAAAGCTAGTGCAGAGAGACAAATCTAGTGCAAGAGTTGGAGGTCGAATTGAGATGTTATTAATTTAGAGCTATGATATTTATTTCAAGTGGATATTATGAATATTTCATGACAGAATATTTTTATAATATAAAGCTATTTGCATTCCTCACCTGTGTTGTTCGAATATCGATGTTCTACCCTCCGTCGTCAAATTCGCCGGATGCGAAAATAAATCCTGTAAGGTGATTGTCTTATCTACTACCGACCTTGCGTACCATGTCTTCAGTATTTTAGCCTGAGTTCGAATGCGGACGCAGACAAACACCATCTCTCTATTTTGAGTTTTCTTTGTATGAGACAGAGGAAAACTAAGTACAAGGTAAAAGTGAGACGTGTTGGTTTTTGCTCATAAAAACATTGCTCATAAAAAATAATAATAAA
Organism: Montipora foliosa; assembly: GCF_036669935.1. NCBI lineage: Eukaryota > Metazoa > Cnidaria > Anthozoa > Scleractinia > Acroporidae > Montipora > Montipora foliosa. The sequence goes on from NC_090875.1 coordinate 38,392,614, forward strand.
AAGGAGGCGACGCTAAAAAATTAAGCGGGCGGGGACGAGAAACATGTGTTTCTCGCACAAAGGCAAGTTATATATAAAATTATAGCTAAAAGGCTAAATTACCTTGTAAAAGATTTTATTTCATCGAATTTCAAAAGGCACTTAAAATTTTTGCTCTCGAACTCAGAGGTATCGAGTTTACTGCTGAAGCTCCAGCCCTTTCGCATTGTTAATATTCACCTCCTTTTTATTGCATCTGATTGACAGATAAATGACCTAAAAAAGAGTATGAGAAAATTTGCAGATGTCTCGTATTAGCGGAATTATAGAAAATTTATAAATCTTATAAATTTAAGTTAATGTGACAACCAAGACATATCACAATGTGTGACACACTATCTGGACAAAGCTTTGCCTGTCATGCTCAAAGGTGATTTCCTTTCACGTGCAAACAACGTCTCGAGTCCCATTTTGCCAATCACATGCTAACCTTCATGCACGTTGTGTTGCCATAGTGATCCCGCGAGTTTTTCTTGCCATGTGCTACAAAGCTTAGTTTTCTTGTGTAGCCTGCTACGAAAACTTTCCTCCCTCCCTCCCTAACTTTGCTGGGTCCTTGGTGGTATGTCACAGAGTTAAGTTCGTATTCAATTCTATTCTTACTAAGTCCCTTGTTTGTATAGTTGCATATTTACAGTTGTTTTTGTTTTTGTTTTAAACATGTTACTGTTCTCTTTGAGCTTATCAGCTCTGAGTAAGTTTATTGAGCTTTAAAGCACATCACTTTATGGGTTATTATGCCTACTAACCTTAAACAGCGGTCCACCTATGTAGTCATGTTTCCTTTTAAATTGCTTGCTGTCGAGCCTGCATATCTGGACTGTCATTTATCTGCGGTACATTTTTAACATGTTACAAGTTTTTACATATTAGCTATCAGAATTGTATTAGGCTACCAAGGCACCACATTTTATGGGTGTTTTCTCTTCATTGCTACTTTTACTGAGATATCCATAATTATATTGATGGGTTGGGTTTTATCTAGAGTCTTCCTTGAGAGTTAATCTAAATAATGTTGTCAACTATGTAGATAATGGGGTACTTGGACACTCTAATTACCTGATATACATTTCCAGACATTATGTTACAGGCTCTCTGTAATCTTGTTATGTGAAAGTCAGTTATAGATTTATTGAATTTCAATAAACATGGGTTGGGGATGAAGTGCTCCCATACAGGTCACCCTTTGCCCCATAGGCTCACTTATTTCTTCTATTCTGGGGTACTGGGCCCCAGTGCCGCTTTATAACATTGTTACCATAGCAACTAGGTGAAAATCTTTTAGGATAAGGACCTCTTTCATTGGGGATCTTGACCCCTTGGAGAGGATTGGGGTATTATGACCCCTCTCTGCGGAGGATTGACTTCTCCTTCAGCTAACTAGGATAGGATATAAGGACCTTTCTGGCGGGGATTACGACCCCCGGAGAGGGTTGGGGGAGTATGGCCCCCTCTCTGAGAGGATTTTCCTCTCCTTCAGCCTTAGCACTATTACTTGGATAGAGTTAGTTTGTAGACTTGACCTGTGCGAGTAGTTATTTTTCTGGAGCACTT
>NC_090875.1:38406706-38411706 GCF_036669935.1 Montipora foliosa
ATGCAAAAAGTTTGGGGGCGAAAACTCAGCACCTTATCCCAATAATAAATTGTGTACTATTGACCTCCTTTGGTTATGAAACTAATGACGGGCGCAAAAATTCTGCATGTAGCCCAAGAATGAATTTGGTGTAATTGACCTTGTTTGGTTTCAAAACTAATCATGGGCGCAAAAATTCTGCACCTTGCCCCAAGAATGAATTTAGTGTAATTCACCTCCTTTTGTTCTGAAACTAATCATGGGCGCAAAAATTCTGCACCTTGCCCCAAGAATGAATTTAGTGTAATTCACCTCCTTTTGTTCTGAAACTAATCATGGGCGCAAAAATTCTGCGCCTTGCCCCAAGAATAAATTTAGTGTAATTCACCTCCTTTTGTTCTGAAACTAATCATGGGCGCAAAAATTCTGCACCTTGCTCCAAGAATAAATTTAGTGTAATTCACCTCCTTGTGTTCTGAAACTAATCATGGGTGCAAAAATTCTGCGCCTTGCTCCAAGAATGAATTTGGTCCTATTGACCGAGTCCTTTTGTTCTGAAACTAATTATGGGTGCAAAAATTCTGTGCCTTGCCCGAAGAATGAATTAAGTGTAATTGACCTCCTTTGGTTCTGAAAAACTTATCATGGGCGAAAAAATTCTGCACTTTGCCTTGAGAATTAATTTGGTGCTATTGACCTCCTTTAGTTCTGCAACAAATGACACATGCAAAATTTCTGCACCTTGATTCAAGAATGAATTTGGTGCTATTGACCTCCCCTGGTTCTGAAACGAATGACAGACACAAAACTTCTGTGACTTGCCTCAAGACTAAATTTAATTTAGTGTAACTGACCTCCTTTCATTTCTGAAACTGATGATAGATGCAATAACTTTTCACAATGCTTTAGAGATCTGGCAACCAAAAATAATATTTACCAATACATACCATAGTGATGGCAATATAAGAGAACTACCTTAGTTTTATTAGGGTTACCCCTGTTCAAAATGTTTGGTGACTAACATTATTTTTTTGTCTCGTCCAAAGATAATTTGTTAACATGCTAAGGTAATGTTCTCTTCATTGCTGGTGTTACATTCTGTGACGTCTTACATAAAACCAAAAACGCTGCCAGAAATGAATACTCTACGATTAAATGCTAAACAAGAACACTAGGAATGAGATGGGAAAATCTGAGTACTTAAAGAAAAACATACGAAAAAATATTCACAATTTTTAGAGTCCATCTTCTTCTTGACTTTTAAAGACGCATACTTATCAACTAGGTGTCTTCTTGTTGTTGGTTGCAATTTCATGGCTTCCGGACAGTTCAAATGCATGGAGGATGATACTCTCCTTCTATCTCCGTCCACGGCTCCCGAGATCTTGGAAGGTTAAGAGGACCCCATTTTCCTCGGTAATTTCCTTTCCTGTAATGGATCTTGAAGTCCTTCTCCATACTTCCCTCGATAAGTCCGATAATGCCCAATAACGTTGTCCCAGTTCGACAAACACACCGCCCCAAACTTATTCACGCAAAGCCCTTCCAAGAAACTTTCAACATAATCGAAAGGATTTTCTCTTTCTCTTTGAGCAACAAGGAAGCAACAGCAAACTAAAAAGAGGTTCCACGATAAAATTCAATCGCAGTTTCCAGCAGTTTCCCAGATTTCGCTCGCCAAGCGGTTAGTAATTATAAAAATTGGATCGCGGACTGCGAACCGTGGACCCGGATTGCGGACTGGGTATAAGATACAGACTGTGGACTGAGAAAAAGACATCATGTTATGACACCCATTGTAAAAACTAAAATCCGATTACAGAGTACATGCTAATCAAATAATTAAATTCTGCTTAATCGACGTGGGAAAAAAAAAGTTATGTTGTTTCTGTGTTGTTACACAAGGTGGCCATAGACATAGACATAACGACGACTTGTAACCGAGCAGGAAAAGACATATTAGGAAGGGAATGTTTAACTTTAAAAGTTGTTTCCTTATTTATATATTTTCCCATTTGCTATGCCCTCATTGCCTGGATCAGTTGGTATTTAGGAATGTCACGAAACTCGAACATCTGATGGCCGGAAACAACAATCAAATACAGTGAAACCTGTATTAAGAGGACCCCCAATTAAGAGGGCACGCTCTAAAGCCCGGTCCCGAAATTTACGTATTAAGCGGACGAGGACACTAAAATAAATTGTATTTGGCTAATTTCTATTGTTAAAAACCTCTATTAAGCGGACACCGGACTGTATTGACAATGTAGTGGTATTGGATTACGTCCTTAAAATAATGTAGTCGATTACTGAATAAAGACAAATCAATGCATTTGAAAACCAAATTAAAATTGGTAATGAAGGATAATGAAAGGTATTGAACTTGAACTCTGGATAGCTTCCCTAACAAAATGGAACTTTATCACAATACAAAACAGCCGTTGAATGTTTTTGCTAACAAACAATGCGCAACTTTTACAACCCTCTATTCAGCGGACACCCTCTATTAAGCGGACACTTGAGAAGGACCCGAAGGTGTTCGTTTAATAGAGGTGTCACTGTATCAGGCTTTTAAGAGCTGAAAATCAGTTAAAATTGTTTTAAGTCCTTGCAGAACTAGCATCTACTTACATAGACTACTTAGTTACAGCAGGTTACAGTTAGTCTACTCTAAAAATCCAACGAATGCGATGCCAGCTAGCTGGCAAGCACGAGTCAAGCAGTCGAGTTTGATGCAATGACGGACTGAAAAGAACTCTACATGGCTAACATGTTTGTGTTCTTCCTTTAATGCCCCCTCAGCCATTATCGGAAAAAGGTTAATTTGGAGGGAAAATCTTCGCTGTTAACTGTATTTTCGTTTAATTGTCACTGACACTCGGAGTGCATGAAGGTAAATATTAATTTTTTCGCGCAGTGATTTTTAATATATATGCAAACTGGTCACTACAGAATACTATTATTAATGGTAGAGACAAGGCTCTTTTATGTAACAATTCAAACGGCGAATGGCGAAGATGATATCTATAACTGGTGAAAGACGGACTCGGAGTTTAACGTCGAAAATTCAAAACCTGACTGAATAAAATATAAGGAAGAACTCCTTGGTGTAATGTAATTTTGTGCACACGCGAGCGAAAAAAACAAGTCTGGTTTGTAATAACCTGAGATCAGGCAAAATTATAATTTTGACATATTGCCCATCACTCTCGATAATGAGTTGATACACAGTAAGAGAATCAAAGCGACACGTTGAAAGTCTGGCAGCGATAATTTCTAGGAAGACAAGCTTCCTCACGACAAGTTTCGTGGGTGCGTTCTGTAATGATTTTGTTTTCTGCGCGCAATTCATTCCGCGTGATCAAACATGCAGCAACTCCTGTCGATCCGTGTGAATGACCGATCAAATGAATGTCTGCTAAACGTTTTATGATTGGCGTTAAACAATTCTAAAAGTTAACCTTATGTAAGCGCTATTAAATAAGCACCGTCGAGCTCCTTGGTATTAATTAGATTTTGGGAAAAGAAATGAAGAGAGATATAGCCATGGTGTCGGAGTGTACGATAGTCCTGAGCTGCAAAGTCAACTATCAACGTTACAGATCAGGATTACAGATCGATGTAATGGAAACAGAGGTTAATTCTATTATATCCGTCGGATATTTTCTCTGTATCTATCAGATCCACGCCCGCTTTTAATGCTTCACGAAATTGGGGAAAAGCCGAACACGTCCGATTGCAAAAAAAAAATACAAAATAAAAAACAACAATCTGGGACAAGGTTACTCGTATGCTCAGACATGTTTTCGTAAATAAAGGAAGCACAAAATGTTTACTTATATCTACTTTTCTTTGACTTCCGCGGTGTCAGCTGCAAGGCTTTTGACAGTCAAATCAAACACCTGGATTTCATATTTTTCCCACGCATAGTTAAAAAATAAAAGTAAAAAATAAATGAATAACGAAACACGATTTTAGTTATAATATATGCAGAGTATGCCTACCCGACAATGATAAAGCAAATTATCTCACATGCAGGGTTAAAATAGCCTGTCACGGGACATGAGAGTGAGCGGCTGTACAGTGACAGGCTAATTGTTAATGCCCATATCATGGGGCTTGCGTTTGATAGAATCTATGAGCACGCGGGAAAAACCGTTGAGACTTAATTACAAACGTTGATACTTAATTACAAACTGCTTCAGAGTTCGTTCCTTCCCAACTCACTCAACAACCTCAACGTCTGAAAAAAGGCCCCACTGGACGAAAGCTATTTCAAGGCACTATAAATCTCCTTACCACCATCCTCCGGCTCCTCCTGCAATTTTAGCCCCTTTTCAACAGGCTGTGCTCTCAGTGGAAGGGTCAAACATTTCAGTATCTTCTTCGGTATTATTCGTCCATGCTGCTCCTAGATTTTTCTGAAAAGCAAACGGGTATGCGCTTACTTAGATGGACGCATGAACATGAAGAAAACATCACTCTATAGTTAAATGAATTATCAGGGCAACCCAGTCAGTTGTCATTAACAAGGAACAACAGGGCCACGTAACAAACTTATCGAACTTTCTCCACTCGTTAGCTTGAACTCTTCTAAGACTAAATACCATTAATTTCAACAAAGTGGGGGCATTAACTCGAAGCAGGTTTCAATTAAATCTAAAGTTATTCAAAAACGTGATGCAAGCCCAACTTACCTTGTTCTGAACCGATCGAGTTCACGGCTAATGCTCGACGTCGCGGTCTGATTAGTGTACTTTGAGATTCGCCTCCTCTGCGATCTTTTAAACGCGCCAAAAGGTTTCTTGTCAATATTACCATCTTCCATGTTGGTACACCTACCCTAAAAAAACACGACTTCGTCCTTTTACATGGGAAGAAAAGTTAGGACCAATTCTTGTCATTCACGCAATTGCCAGACTGTCTGTGAAGGTCACACCCTTCATCGAGATACTTCTTTCTGCACACGACTGTTTACGTTCGTGAGATTCGGCTTTTTTGACATCATGCGATGTCAGTTT
>NC_090875.1:38416706-38429206 GCF_036669935.1 Montipora foliosa
TTAAGACGTTATCGACCAGTTCGTCCAAATTGTGCCTTATCAAATACAAACTTGTGAAGTTTGCGGAAAACGGCCTATAGTAACCCTTAACGCATCACTCTCAGTTCCTTCACTGTCACGCTTTCTCAAAGATGATAAAAAAGTAATAAAAATAAGTGTCTCTCGTACCTCAGTGTCGAGGCGTGATTGGTGATTATTTCCCTAAAGTATCTTTTCTCCAATTTTTTTTTAATTAGTGATAATTCGGGATTCAGCGCTGAGTTTGATTTGTGTAACAACTCAAAGAGACTTTTGGTGCACAAGTTTGTCTTTACCGTAGGAACATTTATATTGGGGTTGGAAGTGGAATAGTGAATAACGGCTTATAACAGAAAAGGAATAAGGAATATTTAGCCTTCGAAACTTCGGAATAAAGAATTTTACGGTTTCCGTTAAAAAATAATGAATACGGTTAAATGAATATGAAACAAAGTTTCAATAGTGAATAACGAATAACTCCGAAAACAAATTGAAGAAATAATGAATAACTGAGATTTAATTATTCCGCTTCCACTCCCGAATTTGTACATACAGTGTAGACCTGCAGGAATTTTGAAAGGGATTTAAAATAGTCAAGATTTTATATTTATTTGTGTCAGTTTTTATTCAGTTTTCGTTTGAACGTGAAAGCACTATTTCCAGTGACGCATTTCCAAAAAGGATCAGTATTCTACAAGTATTTCAACGTATTATTCCAGTCACTGTGGCTTTAACGTTTCATTGTAGCTGTTCTGATCCCAATTCTACGGTCTGTATTCCTTTATCTTAGAAAACTTTGAAGTCAGTCAACGTATGGTTGAAATTTTCACATCTCACGTGCAGCTGGACTTTGATTTGGATGGCAAAACTCAGTCATGTATGATGAAGTCAAAATACTTTCGCCCATTGTTTGGAGATGAAATGTTCTGTGACTCAGTCTAGTACAAGATTGTGAAATGTCATAGGCTGCAATCTAAGAATACTCTCAAGGATATTTTCAACCTAAACTCGGCTGAAAAATAAGAACATTCAGCCCCGTATTTAACGAAACGGCTGCACCTCGGGCCGAAAGAGAAAGTGGACTGAAGGAAGGATTACTTGGCGAGAATATTCAATATTTCCACTACAATTCCATTCAGTACACTGTTGGGCATTAGAAACTGCATTAATCCTTTCGATGAGTGTTTGGCAGCCAACAGTTTTATAAAACTGTTAAATTAACCACATCCCCTTTGAGATGTTATTTAAATAAAACTCATGGTTGTTCTCTCTCTTGGGGTTCTTTGCAGGGAATGCATTATTGGCTTCTTTGAGCAACGGAAGAAGAGCTTAATCTGCCTTTAAGCACATCAGTGGACAACCGTCGACGCATTTTATGAAACGAAACTTCTTCCGCAATGAACGGTTGAAATTGATGAGTGACGTTGAACTTTTTATTCCTGTTTTTCCCCAATAAATCAGTAAGATTCGGTCGCACAGTTATTATTATTTTTCGTTGTTTTTTTAAATTAACAGTGGTACATCTGGATCTCCTCTCCGATCTGGCCTGTGCCACATAAGCCTCACTCCGGCTTCGGCATGTCATAAGAATGAATTAGTATCTTAGAACATTGTCAGTTTCCCTTCGACTTTTCTAAAAGAGATGTAGAATTCTTGCGTATTTTTCTCTGTATAACCTTTATTAATTCTTTATTTTCTTGATTGTTCTGCATGTTGAAGGGGCAGCCTGAATTTCGGCATCCGTTTTCTAAATAAATACCTCCAAAACTAAATCTGTTACGAAACAGCATGCATGTAAGAGATACAGAATTCCTTATTATTATTATCATTATTATTATTTTTAACAATATGATGTGAATGCAGAATTTTTGCATGCGCACGGGTTCGTGCATGTGAACGTGCCATGGTTTGAACTGTACATCAATTAAAATTAGGCGTGCAGAATTTCTGCACCATTATCCATTTGTAAATGGAGTGTGAGTGTACCTCTGAACTCATAGAGACGCAGAATTTCTGCATCTTTTTTAAAATAGGTAACCCATGCCGATTGCTATACATAATGATGCAGAATTTTTGCATGTTCCCAGGTTTGCGTTGGTGAATTTATTCTTGGTTTTTACTGAATATTAACCAAAATTAAGGCATGCAGAATTTCTGCATCCGTTCTATTTGTAAATTGAATGTGAATGTACCTCTGAACTCAGAGACGCAGAATTTCTGCATCCTCTTTTTTAATAGGTATGCCATGCAGATTATTGCTACGCATAATGATGCAGAATTTTTGCATGCCCCCAGGTTTGCGTTGGTGAATAGAATTTTGGTTTGATTGAACATTAGCCGAAAAAATAAGGCATGCATGCAGAATTTCTGCATCCGTTCTATTTGTAAGTTGAATATGAGTGTACCTCTGAACTCATAGAAACGCAAAATTTCTGCGTCTCTTAACTTTTTCAGCAAGAGTGTGATTTCATTTGGCAAGACACAGAAATGATGCAGAATTTCTGCATCCATGTACATGACTCATTATTAGAGCAATCATGTTGTTAGACCAATACATTTTTTTCATCTAAAATGCCACTTAGTGCTTGTTTTCCCTTTTATACTGCAAATTTGAAGGGTTTGATTGGGTTCTGTGAAGTATGTACAGTTTTTGGCCAAGAGTTTTCTGTGAAAAATAGTACTCGTTGGAAATTCTTGATATTGTGAAACACGTTTGGAAATGAATTTTAGACCTACTAGCATTATATTACTCGAATAAACGTATGTCTGCAGTAGGATACTTGTATTGCTTGTCTGAATTTGAACTTTCCTTGGTGTTACGAAGGTGTTTGACCACGAAAAATTCAATTTTGGAAAAACGCATTTTATTTTGGAACACGTTATGTGTTAAGCTGGGTTGGAAACAGCAAAACTGTGTTCGACTGAAAACTCGGTAGGAAAATAACGAACCTCCCTCTATTGGGCTCTTAGAAAAGAAGAAGCAATAACACTACACCACAAATATTCCAGCTGCACCTTTCGTTAAAATTCTGCACCCAAAGCACAAGAATCTACTAGTAACACATGAATATTGTTGTATCGTCAAAATTCTCACCTTCGAAAGTTCTTCAGAGTATCTTAAATTCAAAACGTCTTCTTCGTCCTACAAAATATCCATACGTGACGTAAGCTTATATTTTGCAAGCTGAGCACAACTCAGGACTCTCTACAAGTAAAGCTAAGCACACGTATCAAATAACCTGAATTGTCCGCATCGACCTCCGATACTCATTGACTGATACGACGACGTAAAAATTCCACGAAAAGATGCAACCCGGAAAACCGTCACAAGCTCATTAAGATATGGAACAAAAGAAAGGCCAGGTGTTCCAAAGAGGCGGGTTATGGAAATTCTATAGACAATGGCATAAAACGTCTTCGTCCTACAAAATATCCATACGTGACGTAAGCTTATATTTTGCAAGCTGAGCACAACTCAGGACTCTCTACAAGTAAAGCTAAGCACACGTATCAAATAACCTGAATTGTCCGCATCGACCTCCGATACTCATTGACTGATACGACGACGTAAAAATTCCACGAAAAGATGCAACCCGGAAAACCGTCACAAGCTCATTAAGATATGGAACAAAAGAAAGGCCAGGTGTTCCAAAGAGGCGGGTTATGGAAATTCTATAGACAATGGCATAAAAATAGATTGGATTTAATTTACCGCTGAAAACATATCTTCTGTTTCAGTCTTACCCATTTGGAACTGAAATGATAAATACACTCATACACTCTCGTGGTTCCCTTGAAAACTATACCCGATTCCAGACCAAAATCGGCAAAATCTATACCCGTTTTCAGACCAAAACGGCGCAGAAACCGTACCCGTTGTGGCAGCTCATACCTATATGGCTTATATAAGGGAGTACCCCTAACCCACCCCGGTATATACCCAGCATACACTCTGCATTTTATATTGACCGTGGGTCAAATTATACCGTTACTCATAAGACAGACCACCCTTATCTCCCTGTTACTCTTATAAGACCTCCCTGTCACTGTTATAAGACAGACCATCCCTTATAAGTTGCAAAACTGAACGCTTTAAACGAAGCTTTTTTTCCGGCGATGTGCCTTTATGCTTATGGCTTGTAATTTAGGAACTTATGGGAATTCAATATATAACTTGATATATATTTCTAGCTTCTAGTTTTTTATCCTCTCATTATTGTAAGGCCCAGTCCATTCTCAACACGAAGTAATTAGTTTTATCTTTGTAAAATTATTTTGCAATCCGCTTATTTCTAAGCGCGACGATTTTATAAATAAACCAGACTCATCAAAACTCATCATAATAGCTGCAGGGGTTATGAGGGTTGCATGGTGGTGGCATTAATCATAAGATTTCGAAGCGCTAGTTTATGTGCATGATTTCCCTTTTAATATTTACCGTTGATTTGAGTTGGCCGGCGTCATTTTCGATTATTGCAAAGGAAAAAGAGACAGGGAGTTTTACCACATCTCCAGCCATGTCTGTCCAAAAAGATGTCTTTTATTGATTGTTATCTTGTAACAAGGTGACTGTTAAATAGAAATGAATTACAATAAAATTAGTCATTTGGGAAATCCAAACGGTGACCGCGTCCGTTTAATAGAGGTCAAACTTACAGTAAATCAACCTCGTTCCCAAGGTCTCTCGAGCGAGGAGAGACCCTGGTAGGGTCTGGTCACGTGCTTCCGTAACAATTGAAAACACTAGGGAGGGGTCCTCTCTAAACAAGCAATTTGTCGCGTTGAGCTTTGTCGAATTCAAAGCGAGGCTAATAGCTTCGCGCTGCGACTCCGCCATTACCCGCGATGTTTTACAGTAGCCTTCAGGCTGCAGTTTCGCATAGTATTTATTCTAACGTTAATCTAAAAGTTAAACAAGTTATCTGCCTCGAGGCAATTTACCATGGCCGTGACGTTGTCGCCGTGTTACCTACTGGATATGGAAAGTCGGTTATATTTCATCTTCTTCCTTCGTTATTCCTCGACAAAATCAACTATGAACGTGGAGCAGCAGCTCATCCCGTAGAAATTGTTGTTTCCCTCTAAATGCGCTGATCAAAGACTAGATCAAAAGGCTCCAGGAAGGAAATGTTAAAGCAGCGATATTGAACGTGAAGAAGAAAACAAACTCGGAGTGAAACTTGGTTTGTTTTGGTGACAACACATTCAGAACTCCCGTAGACAAAATTCTTACTAAGCCGCCCCTCCCTTCAATGGATAAATTGTCATCTCCCAGATTCTGGGAGACACGTGACCAGACCCTACCAGGGTCTCTCCTCGCTTGCCCCAGGCGTTAAGATGAGAGACCCTGGGAACGAGGTTGACAGTAAATGTGCGAAGCAAATTTCGGGAAATTTGAAAGAGTTTTCACAGTATAAAATCCCTGAATCTCACTGCTTTTCTCTTTACTGATAGAACACAAACGCGTTCTCCTTGCCCTTAGAAATGGGCAAGTCTTGATTCTTGGCTAAAATTTGGATGAAATCGTTAACTACTCGGCGGTCATGGTGTAGAGTGCCAGCATAGTTTTCTTAATCCTATACCTACTAACAAAGGAGACTTTTGTCTGATTGGTTGATAGTTTTGCTTGTACCCAGGTTTTTTTCATGCGCGCGGGCGCGCGGAATAACAGGCAAAATGGCGGCCAAAGATGTCTTGTTCGCGTTCGATTACTTGCTCTAGGGATATCGCTAGCCGTTCAGTTTTGGTAGTCGAAAAAAATTTCCCCCACCCCCCTCCCCTGAAAAAAAGATCGCTAGACTGTATTAAATTTATTAATAACTATTATAGTATTCAATGGTTTCTACTATGACAGACTTGAGATCCAGTTGTGATGATATCCCTGTTGAGTTCTCGAGTCTTTATTGTCGCAGAGTGTCTACCTCTTCTCCGATGCCTCACACATTTTTCATGGTAGCGGTTCATCCGTGATGATATAGCTGAGTTGCACAGGTCATTAAATTGTTGAGTTGAAAACCATCCGATCTGTATGATTATGTCGTGTTGGTTTTGAAGTATACAAATTTTCGGAAAATATGGCCTTTCGAAAACGTGAGACTCTTGAGATTCTTTCTCTAGATAAGCCATGTTGTTTTCGAAACTTGAGAGCCTTGCCTGTATTTTTATTGACAGATTAATTGTGTTATGGACGAATCAGGTATTGCTGTTGCTGGTGCAACGGGACTCGCTGAACACTAGTCGCAGTAAAGGTCGGACAGTCTCCCTATTTTTCCTGCCAAAACCCCTCCACTCCCCCCACCCACTCGGTAATTATATCGCTCTCCCCAGTTCGCGCTCGCTTTTAAAAACAAAAATAGCGAATCCCTACGATCAAACGGAAAAACAGGGAACTTTGAACAGTCTACTATTGTCATTAATGTGCCAACCAGAGCCTCGCTGGCTGTTGAAACAAAGGGTCTTTTGTTCTTGTGGCTGGCTCATCAATGCTTGTCAACAGATATCTTCCCTATATATAGATGAACTTCTAATTCACATTAGCTCTGAACTACCAAGTGTTTATCAACTTTAAATTTAAACAAAACTAAATATCTTATCTTCAATCCTCATCAGAAAATAAATTTCAACTTCCTTCCTTCATTAATGTTAGCTGGTCAATGCCTAACCCTTGAACAAGTTTCAATCCTAAGATACTTGGGTATAATATCTATATTGGCCATCACCTTTCCTGGAATGATTATATTCATTATATATATTTGTAACAGAGTTAGTAAAATTAACGTATTAATGTCATAATTACGGTTAAGCATTGTCAGTAAACATTGTTTAATCAATATCTATTATTCGGGTAGTGATTATGAAAACCCATTATCACAGCTTATAGAATTGCAAAATAGAGTTATTAGAATCATCAATGATGTTCCCCCACCCTACATTATGTTTCCTTAGGTCTATTGAAATTTCATGATAATGCTAAAATGTACACATTTATTTATGCAGGATAGTCGTTGTGGCGATGAGCCATGTAATTTTTTTTCCATATTACTGGTTTGGGAACAACATAATCATTCAACTCAGGGTGCATCTTTGCAGTATTTATTTCTTCATTCTATAACCAATGTAAGAGAATTCTGCCTATCCATTATAGGAAAATACTTTTGGAATGACCTTCCTCTCTATAATCGAAACAGCACATCGTAAGTCCTATTTAAAAAAAAAACAATTATTGAACACTATTTTGCTCATTACTGATTTCCTTACTTGCTGGTATGTACTCCAGTATTCCTTGTTTATAAGTCTAAAGATTGCAACTGAATGGGATATACTGTTCTGTAGACTGAGTACTATTTAAGGTTAAGAATGTAATGTTATTCTTTCTCTGAGATTGTTGTTAACTTGAATGTATTCACATTATGGATTACATTCACAAATGTCTTACCTGGCTATGTCATTTTGGAATGAATTTATATATGAATCAGTGTCAATCTCCTTTTTAGTATAGTTGGCTATATACCATTTATTTCTATAATGATGGTATAGTGCATATAATTACGTTATCTGTATTAATTTGGGTTTTTTTTTTCCTGAAGCAGTTTTATACAAATGTAAATAGTACTTCGCCTGAGATGAGTAAATTTTGTACCAAGAAAACGTGTAAGTGCATCGTAAATAAATAAAAATAATAAATAATTGAAACATATGGTTCAAACGACATGCAATTTCAAAGATCATTTTCTTGACAATTCAAATAACACAAACATTGACATAGCGTGTTTTACCACTAGTCACGCTAGATTAATGTTAAATAATAAAAAAACTTGACTACTTACAACAAAAGGTGTTATACTTGTGCAAAATTAGTATTTGATGTATCCACAATGCCTGGATAGCACTGAGCGGACGTCCTATGACTGTTCTTCCAACAAACAACTAGCTCAAAGTTACAGATTTCTATAGGACAATAGGCTCACTTTACGCGCTTGCGCGCGCCTTGCCACTTTTAAATTTTAACTGTTTAACTCAAATTATTCGTCTGATATTTTTGTGTCGGCTGTTAAAGGCGATTCCCGTATCACGAATTATTTTCTAAGATTTGGCCACGAGAACGCAGGAGCTGGCGACTTGAGTTTCGTTCTCCGAGTTGGAATTACTTGTGCTCGTCATTTCATCAACTTGAAACTTTCGCAGCTTAGGGAAATATGACAAAATACAAATTGAAAAAAGCTTTAAATGTAATGCTTTTTCAGTGGTTTAATTTTCAGACGTGAAAGTTTGCCAAGTCAAAGACACAATAGGGCAAAGAGAAATGATATCATAACAAGATTTGGAACCGCCATTTTGTAGACAACACCGTATCACACGAAACCTGCTGTGTTGAACCTTGCCGCTTTAAATGACGATTTCTTTACACAAATCTTTTCTTTGGTTGTTGGGCTTACTGCAGCAAGCGGGAATTTCTCGTATCACGGCCTATGACAAAAGTCTCGAAAAAGGGAATTAAAGTATTTTTTGCCAAGGAAATTTAAATAATCTGGAGCACTCGTAAAGTAAAGCCTTGCGTCTTGGCTTAATCTGTTCGCTTCAAGATTCAAAATCAGCGATATTTCTTCTCCAGAAACGACAATTTCCGACTCTTCTTCGACCATGTGGTTCAAACGTTCAAGGTTGGGAAGCTTTAGAGCGAATTGAGAGGTTCTTCACCAGTGGGCTGCCATTTTTCGACTCCATCTTGTCAGCTGATTTATCGTTGTCCTCGCTTCAAACGCCAGTTTACCCATATTTTTTAATGTAAACTCACATTTTAATTTACATCCGACTTACTTTATTATTAAACAGCACTCCATTCTGAGTTGAAGTCTCTTAAGTAAGGAAAAACAACGCCAGTAAGGCAAAACTATCCTCTGCTCCTTGCAAGTTCTGCAGTTAATCGCCACACTTTTGACTCGACATCTTCGCTTCATTTGTGATCCTTCCCCGTATTTCCCGTTGTATTGAACCAGTATCAGTCATAAAGATAAGGTAATGCCCAAGTCTTTCAAATGACTCATCATCTTTGCATTAATTGTGTGTCGTCGTTTTAGAAACATGCGATTAATATTAACGATATTGCGTTTCGAATGAATTTGATTGAATTTCAAGGGATTTTCGGGGTTTTTGAAGCATGCGCAACATTAGTCCCCTTTGTTATACCTCCTTCCATTAATCTTGCCCACACTGCCTAAGCTTTGGATATTACTAGTAAATGCAGGGGTGCAATCTTCGAAAACCTTACGTTAGGTTTGCTCACACAGCCATATTTAACAAGGATTGTGAACCGAATGGTCTAGTTTTTCTCCTTAGCTTTATTAAGTTCGTGAGATAAAAACGTGTACGTTAATAATAAAGGTAATATTGAGACTAAACATAGATGACATTAACTTAATTTGTCTTTGTCCGGTGGCCATAAAACAAGCGATAATACCCGACTTCATAACAAAAACAATGACCCGGACAAAAGGACAAAAATGCGTTTCGATAAAACTACCAAAAGAAACATCAAAATCGCACAAATCATTGACACGAAAACAAATTGAATCCATTCAGTCGTTTAAAATCTCAGTACATAGCCTGACTAGCCTGTATAAGCTGAAGACGTGGATTGTATATTCAACATGTTTACGCAAAGTCTGAACCGTTTTATCTGCGACACTCACCTGTCCAATACGAAGATCTTGCACGAGCAGGGCTCCTATTCCTCTGAAGGATATTTCGCGACTGTGTGCTTGCTGATCTACACCCTTCTTGACTGCAAAAAAATGTTGAGTTTCGAGGTAGGTTGCTCTCGACAAAGTGGCATCCCCTGAAGAATTCTAGCGAAGACTATTATATCTAATTAGGTTGAAAAATATCGTTTGTGCGGTCCAACGTTGATCGACTGTCAGACATCTTGAGGTAATTACCTTGAAACACTGTAAGAAGATAAAAGGCGGATAAAAATAACACCGAGGATATCAAGAATCATGTCAAGATGCTGACAACTGATGTTCAGTGCTATTTTGCCGATCTGTTCTTTTATCCCCTTGAAGTGACTTCCTTTGTGGGTAGATCGGAAATTTTGGCAAGGATCTCATGGATATACACACCAACCATAACTCTAAAAAAAATGACCATTATAAATCAATTTCTAGAACTAAATATTGCAATAGCAATAAGATAAACGAAAGTTTAGACCTAATGTCCCGATAAACTTTACAGAAAATTGAAGCGTGCGCTGTCAAAATTCTTCCCTGTTTTCATATCATCAGTATGTTATCAACAACTCCTACAGTCGGCTCGAGCAATTTTGTTAATTAGTCTGAAAAATATGCTCGAGATCATTTATGCCAAATTACACTCGAAATCAAGGAGACGAATGGCTTGCTGTCCTCCCGGTCTGATCTCATTACTGCACTGTGATTTCCTTTTCTTTCCTCCATCTCGAAAGAAGCTAAACTAAATCGAAAGTCAGCGTGATTAAGTCCTTTTTTGACGGCAAATATATATATATATATATATATATATATATATAGATATACATATATAAAGTTGCATATAAACTGGAGAGGAAGACAAAACTTCTCGAAGGTCCAGGAAATTTAATAAAAACGTTTCGGCCCATCGGCCCTCTTCAGTTAAATTTTTTTTTAAATAAGTACAAGTTAAAAATCTAAGGATAAAATGGCCTAATTATTACAGCAGTGGAGACTATATAGTCTCTGAAAGACTAACAATGGCTATTGTAAGGCAATACAATTAAGTAGTAGATTGTATGGTACAATACAAGCCAAAACTAAAGCTTAATCACTAAAACAAAAGTAATGATGTAATAATAAAATCTAGAGTTATGCAAGTGATTCAATCTATTTATGTAATACCGACTACAAATTAGATGGGACTATAATGGAAACAAAAAAGCTTTTTATGGAACATTGAAATTGATCCGTTTTTTTGAACGGAATTCACAGCGCTTATTGAGGCCAAAATGCTGCAGTGTAAGCAATTGTGCCGCCCAATAACCCTCCCGCTTTAATAAAGTGTTATCTAAATCTCCATCAGTGTTCATTATCTTCTCAATGACAATGAATTGAAGTCCGAAAGGTTATGAGGAAATTTATTGAAATGAATGGCAAGCTCGCACGATTTTTTGTTTCTTTTCATGTCAGATTTATGATTTCTGAACCTGACTTTAAATGCATTGGAAGTCGAACCAACATAATGCACTTTGCATTTGTTGCAGGAGGCTAAGTAAATAATTCCAGTCGAATTGCATCCAAGGTTTTGTTTGATTTGATACGACCGGCCAGTTGCAAAACTTGAAAATTCACCAGCTTCCAACAAGTAATTACAACAGAGATCACATCTTTTGTTGCATTTAAAACATCCGCAATTTTCAGCCTCGTCATGGTTTCGACTTCTTTTGAATTTGGAGGGTGCAAGAATGTCCTTCAAATTCTTTGTTCTACGGTATGCTGGAATGACGGATTTGGCAGGAAAAATTTCCCTTACTACTTGGTTGGATTCGAGCAAGTGAAAATGTTTTTTAATGATCAACGAAATATTAGGTAGCCTCGGATTTTAATCGACCACTAAGGGAAAGGTTTTTTCTTAGTTTTTGTTTTAGGCTTGAGAACATCTGATCTCTGCAATTGCATGGCCTTCTCAAACTGTTTTTCCACCAGATTTCTATTGTAATTTTGTTGTTTGAGGTAGCTTTTGTATTCACTACAGCGCTTCACAAAAGAGGCGTTGGTGGAACAGTTACGCCTAATTCTAAGGGCTACTCCATAAGGGATAGCTTTCTTACAATGATCTGGGTGTGAGCTATTGTAGGGCGAATACAAATGACTATCAGTGGGCTTGGAATAAATATCTGTTGAAATAAAGCCATCTTGTAAAAGGAGAGTAAGGTCCAAAACATTGAGGCTGCTTTCAGAATAAACCAATTCAAATTTGATGGTGTGATACAGTGAATTAATATAGTTGGTAAATTCAAGGAGTTTCTCAACACCCTGTGTCCGTAGATCAAAAATATCGTCCCTATATCTCAACCAAAGCATTGGCTTAATTGTACCCTCAAATTTTGCTTTGTGATCAATTACGCCCATAGCCAAGTCTGCATAAGAGCACGCATTCTTGGGCCCCATCGCGGTTCCGTGCTGTTGAACATAGTTATTGTTATCAAATTGGCAATTGTTGGATTTCAAACAAATCTCCACAGCCTCTAAAATGCATTTTGTGGATGGTATTTTGACAGATCTTGCATCTAATGCATTTTTAACTGCCGTAACCCCCAATTCGTTGTCAATATTGGGAAACATTGCAACAACATCCCATGAAACTAACAAAGTACCGGTTGGAAAAGGCCCTAATTGATTAATTTCGTCAATCTTATTGATAAGATGAGTAGTATCTTTGATAAAAGAAGGCAAACTTTCTGCTAAAGGTTTCAAATAATATTCAGTAAAGGC
>NC_090875.1:38439206-38471706 GCF_036669935.1 Montipora foliosa
AATACCTCCCATCTTGTGACGTCATCACGTTTAACGGTCAGCAACAGCTTTGTCCACTAACTTGTGCAGAGAGAAGACATCGCTCAAACTATACCAGAATGAGCACAATTCAGTCAAGGAAACTGGAGAAACGGCCAAAAAAAAAAAACCAAGTCAAACTGACCTGAAATCTCCATGAAAAGCTTGCTCCATTACGCACCTACCTTTCTGAGCACCTAATTCTAAGATGATGAAAGGTTTCTCAGAAACTCTTGCTACAAAAATGCCCAGCGAGTTGGAAAAATTAAAAAAAATGAGGCAAGGAAAGCGAAAAGAGAGGGAAGGAGAGAAAGCGAAAAGTGAAAGTCGAAAGTGTTGTGCTACCTTTAAACCCAAAAATTGTGTCGAAATTTTGCATTCTGTGCATGCCAAACTTTGCAAGCGCTTATTTTGCACCTGGCTGAAAAGGCCGCGGAGTGTAAAACCTGGAAACGGGTTTGTAGGGAGGTTTAGCTCTTAAACAGCACGACAGTGACCAAAAAACCCCTCAACTAGCTTCAAAACGTGTTTTTCGGCCAAATCTCTAGTAGCTAAAGGGTTAATACGTATTTTACGAATGCGCATGCGTTCTGTACTAACTTTGCTTACTGCTTACCACATGAAAAAGAACAAGGAAAAAAATTCAGAACTATAGACTATCCTTAGTTTTTATTACACTAATCGAGGGGCTGCCGTAGTCAAGGGGTTCGGGCAAACTTCGGAAGGTGAAAAAAATAGGAAATACAAGTCGTACAATAGCCTAATTGGTATGTATGGAAAGCTAAACTGTCATAGAGTTGTGCTATGCAAAAAACCGCATGAAAAAACAGCTATTAGACGAAAAATGACAGTTTTTCCAATAGTGTCGAAAACCGCGGTTTTTCGTAAAATAGCAAAGGGGGGACCAAGGGAAAATTTTCAAAAATGGCTAATTTTTTGGGTAAACTTCGGAAGGGTAAAAAAATAGGAAATACAAGTCGTACAATAGCCTAATTGGTATGTATGGAAAGCTAAACTATCATAGATTTGTGCTATGCAAAAAACTGCGAACTTTGCAAGTGCTTATTTTGCACCTGGCTGAAAAGGCCGCGGAGTGTAAAACCTGGAAACGGGTTTGTAGGGAGGTTTAGCTCTTAAACAGCACGACAGTGACCAAAAAACCCCTCAACTAGCTTCAAAACGTCTTTTTCGGCCAAATCTCTAGTAGCCAAAGGGTTAATACGTATTTTACGAATGCGCATACGTTCTGTACTAACTTTGCTTACTGCTTACCGCATAAACAAGAACAAGGAAAAAAATTCAGAACTATAGACTATCCTTAGTTTTTATTACACTAATCGAGGAGCTGCCGTAGTCAAGGGGTTAATCACGCATGGCTCAGGGACCGATTAATCTCTCCCTCTTTGGATCGAAAGTAGCACGGGGGACCCCAAACAGAGTTTTTGCATTTTTTTTTTTCTCAAAGCCTTTGATTACTATCTGGAAAAATACCTCCCATCTTGTGACGTCATCACGTTTAACGGTCAGCAACAGCTTTGTCCACTAACTTGTGCAGGGAGAAGACATCGCTCAAACTATACCAGAATGAGCACAATTCAGTCAAGGAAACTGGAGAAACGGCCAAAAAAAAAAACCAAGTCAAACTGACCTGAAATCTCCATGAAAAGCTTGCTCCATTACGCACCTACCTTTCTGAGCACCTAATTCTAAGATGATGAAAGGTTTCTCAGAAACTCTTGCTACAAAAATGCCCAGCGAGTTGGAAAAATTAAAAAAAATGAGGCAAGGAAAGCGAAAAGAGAGGGAAGGAGAGAAAGCGAAAAGTGAAAGTCGAAAGTGTTGTGCTACCTTTAAACCCAAAAACTATGTCGAAATTTTGCTTTCTGCGCATGCCAAACTTTGCAAGCGCTTATTTTGCACCTGGCTGAAAAGGCCGCGGAGTGTAAAACCTGGAAACGGGTTTGTAGGGAGGTTTAGCTCTTAAACAGCACGACAGTGACCAAAAAACCCCTCAACTAGCTTCAAAACGTCTTTTCCGACCAAATCTCTAGTAGCCAAAGGGTTAATACGTATTTTACGAATGCGCATGCGTTCTGTACTAACTTTGCTTACTGCTTACCACATGAACAAGAACAAGGAAAAAAATTCAGAACTATAGACTATCCTTAGTTTTTATTACACTAATCGAGGAGCTGCCGTAGTCAAGGGGTTAATCACGCATGGCTCAGGGACCGATTAATCTCTCCCTCTTTGGATCGAAAGTAGCACGGGGGACCCCAAACAGAGTTTTTGCATTTTTTTTTTTTTCTCAAAGCCTTTGATTACTATCTGGAAAAATACCTCCCATCTTGTGACGTCATCACGTTTAACGGTCAGCAACAGCTTTGTCCACTAACTTGTGCAGAGAGAAGACATCGCTCAAACTATACCAGAATGAGCACAATTCAGTCAAGGAAACTGGAGAAACGGCCAAAAAAAAAAAACCAAGTCAAACTGACCTGAAATCTCCATGAAAAGCTTGCTCCATTACGCACCTACCTTTTTGAGCACCTAATTCTAAGATGATGAAAGGTTTCTCAGAAACTCTTGCTACAAAAATGCCCAGCGAGTTGGAAAAATTAAAAAAAATGAGGCAAGGAAAGCGAAAAGAGAGGGAAGGAGAGAAAGCGAAAAGTGAAAGTCGAAAGTGTTGTGCTACCTTTAAACCCAAAAATTGTGTCGAAATTTTGCATTCTGTGCATGCCAAACTTTGCAAGCGCTTATTTTGCACCTGGCTGAAAAGGCCGCGGAGTGTAAAACCTGGAAACGGGTTTGTAGGGAGGTTTAGCTCTTAAACAGCACGACAGTGACCAAAAAACCCCTCAACTAGCTTCAAAACGTGTTTTTCGGCCAAATCTCTAGTAGCTAAAGGGTTAATACGTATTTTACGAATGCGCATGCGTTCTGTACTAACTTTGCTTACTGCTTACCACATGAAAAAGAACAAGGAAAAAATTCAGAACTATAGACTATCCTTAGTTTTTATTACACTAATCGAGGGGCTGCCGTAGTCAAGGGGTTCGGGCAAACTTCGGAAGGTGAAAAAAATAGGAAATACAAGTCGTACAATAGCCTAATTGGTATGTATGGAAAGCTAAACTGTCATAGAGTTGTGCTATGCAAAAAACCGCATGAAAAAACAGCTATTAGACGAAAAATGACAGTTTTTCCAATAGTGTCGAAAACCGCGGTTTTTCGTAAAATAGCAAAGGGGGGACCAAGGGAAAATTTTCAAAAATGGCTAATTTTTTGGGTAAACTTCGGAAGGGTAAAAAAATAGGAAATACAAGTCGTACAATAGCCTAATTGGTATGTATGGAAAGCTAAACTATCATAGATTTGTGCTATGCAAAAAACTGCGAACTTTGCAAGTGCTTATTTTGCACCTGGCTGAAAAGGCCGCGAAGTGTAAAACCTGGAAACGGGTTTGTAGGGAGGTTTAGCTCTTAAACAGCACGACAGTGACCAAAAAACCCCTCAACTAGCTTCAAAACGTCTTTTCCGGCCAAATCTCTAGTAGCCAAAGGGTTAATACGTATTTTACGAATGCGCATGCGTTCTGTACTAACTTTGCTTACTGCTTACCACATGAACAAGAACAAGGAAAAAAATTCAGAACTATAGACTATCCTTAGTTTTTATTACACTAATCGAGGAGCTGCCGTAGTCAAGGGGTTAATCACGCATGGCTCAGGGACCGATTAATCTCTACCTCTTTGGATCGAAAGTAGCACGGGGGACCCCAAACAGAGTTTTTGCATTTTTTTTTTTTCTCAAAGCCTTTGATTACTATCTGGAAAAATACCTCCCATCTTGTGACGTCATCACGTTTAACGGTCAGCAACAGCTTTGTCCACTAACTTGTGCAGAGAGAAGACATCGCTCAAACTATACCAGAATGAGCACAATTCAGTCAAGGAAACTGGAGAAACGGCCAAAAAAAAAAAACCAAGTCAAACTGACCTGAAATCTCCATGAAAAGCTTGCTCCATTACGCACCTACCTTTTTGAGCACCTAATTCTAAGATGATGAAAGGTTTCTCAGAAACTCTTGCTACAAAAATGCCCAGCGAGTTGGAAAAATTAAAAAAAATGAGGCAAGGAAAGCGAAAAGAGAGGGAAGGAGAGAAAGCGAAAAGTGAAAGTCGAAAGTGTTGTGCTACCTTTAAACCCAAAAACTATGTCGAAATTTTGCTTTCTGCGCATGCCAAACTTTGCAAGCGCTTATTTTGCACCTGGCTGAAAAGGCCGCGGAGTGTAAAACCTGGAAACGGGTTTGTAGGGAGGTTTAGCTCTTAAACAGCACGACAGTGACCAAAAAACCCCTCAACTAGCTTCAAAACGTCTTTTCCGACCAAATCTCTAGTAGCCAAAGGGTTAATTAATACGTATTTTACGAATGCGCATGCGTTCTGTACTAACTTTGCTTACTGCTTACCACATGAACAAGAACAAGGAAAAAAATTCAGAACTATAGACTATCCTTAGTTTTTATTACACTAATCGAGGAGCTGCCGTAGTCAAGGGGTTAATCACGCATGGCTCAGGGACCGATTAATCTCTCCCTCTTTGGATCGAAAGTAGCACGGGGGACCCCAAACAGAGTTTTTGCATTTTTTTTTTTTTCTCAAAGCCTTTGATTACTATCTGGAAAAATACCTCCCATCTTGTGACGTCATCACGTTTAACGGTCAGCAACAGCTTTGTCCACTAACTTGTGCAGAGAGAAGACATCGCTCAAACTATACCAGAATGAGCACAATTCAGTCAAGGAAACTGGAGAAACGGCCAAAAAAAAAAAACCAAGTCAAACTGACTTGAAATCTCCATGAAAAGCTTGCTCCATTACGCACCTACCTTTTTGAGCACCTAATTCTAAGATGATGAAAGGTTTCTCAGAAACTCTTGCTACAAAAATGCCCAGCGAGTTGGAAAAATTAAAAAAAATGAGGCAAGGAAAGCGAAAAGTGAAAGTCGAAAGTGTTGTGCTACCTTTAAACCCAAAAATTGTGTCGAAATTTTGCATTCTGTGCATGCCAAACTTTGCAACCGCTTATTTTGCACCTGGCTGAAAAGGCCGCGGAGTGTAAAACCTGGAAACGGGTTTGTAGGGAGGTTTAGCTCTTAAACAGCACGACAGTGACCAAAAAACCCCTCAACTAGCTTCAAAACGTGTTTTTCGGCCAAATCTCTAGTAGCTAAAGGGTTAATACGTATTTTACGAATGCGCATGCGTTCTGTACTAACTTTGCTTACTGCTTACCACATGAAAAAGAACAAGGAAAAAAATTCAGAACTATAGACTATCATTATTTTTTATTACACTAATCGAGGGGCTGCCGTAGTCAAGGGGTTCGGGCAAACTTCGGAAGGTGAAAAAAATAGGAAATACAAGTCGTACAATAGCCTAATTGGTATGTATGGAAAGCTAAACTGTCATAGAGTTGTGCTATGCAAAAAACCGCATGAAAAAACAGCTATTAGACGAAAAATGACAGTTTTTCCAATAGTGTCGAAAACCGCGGTTTTTCGTAAAATAGCAAAGGGGGGACCAAGGGAAAATTTTCAAAAATGGCTAATTTTTTGGGTAAACTTCGGAAGGGTAAAAAAATAGGAAATACAAGTCGTACAATAGCCTAATTGGTATGTATGGAAAGCTAAACTATCATAGATTTGTGCTATGCAAAAATCTGCATGAAAAAACAGCTCTTAGACGAAAAATGACAGTTTTTCCAATAGTGTCGAAAACCGCGGTTTTTCGCAAAATAGCAAAGGGGGGACCAAGGGAAAATTTTCAAAAATGGCCGATTTTTTGGGCAAACTTCGGAAGGTTAAAAAAATAGGAAATACAAGTCGTACAATAGCCTAATTGGTATGTATGGAAAGCTAAACTATCATAGATTTGTGCTATGCAAAATAAAGCATGAAAAAACAGCTATTAGACGAGAAATGACACTTTTTCCAAAAGTGTGGAAAACCGCGGTTTTTTGCAACATAGCAAAGGGGGTTCAAGGGAAAATTTTCAAAAATGGCCGATTTTTTGGGCAAACTTCGGAAAGTTAAAAAAATAGGAAATACAAGTCGTACAATAGCCTAATTGGTATGTATGGAAAGCTAAACTATCATACATTTGTGCTATGCAAAAAACCGCATGAAAAAACAGCTATTAGACGAGAAATGACACTTTTTCTAAAAGTGTCAAAAACCGCGGTTTTTTGCAAAATAGCAAAGGGGGGACCAAGGGAAAATTTTCCAAAATGGCTGATTTTTTACGTCAAACTTCGGAAGGGTAAAAAAATAGGAAATACAAGTCGCACAATAGCCTAATTGGTATGGATGGAAAGCTAAACTATCATATATTTGTGCTATGCAAAAAACCGCATGAAAAAACACCTATTAGACGAGAAATGACAGTTTTTCTAAAAGTATCGAAAACCGCGGTTTTTCGCAAAATAGCAAAGAGGGGACCAAGGGAAAATTTTCCAAAATGGCTGATTTTTTACGTCAAACTTCGGAAGGGTAAAAAAATAGGAAATACAAGTCGCACAATAGCCTAATTGGTATGTATGGAAAGCTAAACTCTCATAGATTTGTGCTATGCAAAAAACCGCATGAAAAAACAGCTATTGAACGAGAAATGACAGTTTTTTCAAAAGTGTCGAAAATCGCGGTTTTTCGGAAAATAACAAAGGGGGGACCAAGGAAATAGTTTTCAAAAATGGCCGATTTTCTTGGCAAACTTCGGAAGGTTAAAAACTAGGAAATACAAGTCGTACAATAGCCTAATTAGTATGTATGAGAAGCTAAACTATCATAGATTTGTGCTATGCAAAAAACCGCATTAAAAAAACAACTATTAGAAGAAATATGATGGTTTTTCCAAAAGTGTCAAAAACCGCGGTTTTTCGCAAAATAGCAAAGGGGGGACCAAGGGAAAATTTTCAAAAATGGCCGATTTTTTGGGCAAACTTTGGAAGCTTAAAAAAATAGGAAATACAAGTCGCACAATAGCCTAATTGGTATGGATGGAAAGCTAAACTATTATAGATTTCTGCCATGCAAAAAAACGCATGAAAAAACAAATATTAGACGAGAAATGACAGTTTTTCCAAAAGTGTCGAAAACCTTGGTTGTTCGCAAAATAGCAAAGGGGGGACTAAAGGAAAATTTTCAAAAACGGCCAATTTTTTGGGCAAACTTCGGAAGGTTAGAAACCTTGGTCCCTTATGCGGTATTTTGCATCCGACAAATCTAGGATAGTTTAGCTTTTAATCCATACTAACTAGGCCATTAGGCGACTTGTAA
Organism: Montipora foliosa; assembly: GCF_036669935.1. NCBI lineage: Eukaryota > Metazoa > Cnidaria > Anthozoa > Scleractinia > Acroporidae > Montipora > Montipora foliosa. Next base: position 38,446,569 of record NC_090875.1, read on the forward strand.
TTCCTATTTTTTAAGCCTCCGGAAATTCGACCAAAAAATTGGCCAATTTTAAAAAAAATTTCTTTGGTCGCCCCCTTGCTATTTTGTTTCATTTCTCGTCTAATAGGTCTTTTTTATGCGGTTTTTGCATAGCACAAATCTATGATAGTTTAGCTTTCCATCCATACCAATTAGGCTATTGTACGACTTGTATTTCCTATTTTTTTAAGTTTCCGAAGTTTGCCCAAAAAATCGGCCATTTTGGAAAATTTTCCCTTGGTCCCCCCTTTGCTATTTTGCGAAAAACCGCGGGTTTCGACACTTTTGGAAAAAATGTCATTTCTCGTCTAATAGCAGTGTTTTCATGCGGTTTTTTGCATAGCACAAATCTCTGATAGTTTAGCTTTCCATCTATACCAATTACGCTATTGTACGAGTTGTATTTCCTATTTTTTTAACCTTCCGAAGTTTTCCCAAAAAATCGGCCATTTTTTAAAAATTTTCCTATGGTCCCCCCTATTGCTATTTGGCGAAAACTCGCGGTTTTCGAGACTTTTGGAAAAAATGTCATTTCTTGTCTAATAGCTTTTTTTTTCATGCGGTTTTTTGCATAGCACAAATCTATGATAGTTTAGCTTTCCATCCATACCAATTAGGCTATTGTACGACTTGTATTTCCTATTTTTTTTAAGCTTCCGAAGTTTGCCCAAAAAATCGGCCATTTTTGAAAATTTTCTCTTGGTCCCCCCTTTGCTATTTTGCGAAAACTCGCGGTTTTCGACACTTTTGGAAAAATTGTTATTTCTCGTCTAATAGGTCTTTTTTATGCGGTTTTTTTGCATAGTAAAAATCTAGGATAGTTTACCTTCCGATCCATAGTAATTAGGTTATTGTGCGATTTGTATTTCCTATTTTTTGAACTTTCCAAAGTAAGACCAAAAATCGTTAATTTTTGAATTTTTTTCTTTGGTTTCCCTTTACTATTTTGCGAAAAATGGCCATTTGCGATGCTTTTAGAGAAAGTGTTATTTTTTGTTGTCTATTAGGTTATTTTTCGTGCGGTTTTTTGCATAGTACAAATCTACAATAGTTTATTTTTCGATCCATACTAATTAGGCTATTGTTCGACTTGTATTTCCTATTTTTTAGCCTTCCGAAGTTAGACCAAAAATTCGGCCATTTTTGAAGATTTGCGCTTCCCCTTTTCTTTAAAGTCCAAAAATGACCATTTTCGACACTTTTGAAAAAAGTCCTTTTTCTCTTTTCAGGGGTGTTTTTTCATGCGGTTTTTTTGCATAGCACAAATCTATGATAGTTTAGCTTTCCATCCATACTAATTAGGCTATTATACGACTTGTATTTTCTATTTTTTTGGCCTTCCCACGTTAAGCTAAAAAATGGGCCATTTTTGAAGATTTGACCTCGGTCCTTTCTTTCCCTTAAGTCCAAAAATGGCCATTTTCGACTCTTTTGAAAAAAAACTCCTATTTCTCGTCTATTACGTGCTTGTTCATGCGGTTTTTTGCATGGCACATTGTCTTTTGCTGATTGTGGTAAATTTAGTAAAATACTGTAGAATTAGGTTTTTTTATATTGTTGCATTGTGGGTAATTTGGTCAAGGTGAGTTTATAGGTTTGTTTACTATAAACCTCTTATTAGATGTCAATTAATCGTTGCAAGCAAAGACAAGTCAACATTGAAATTTCTCTCGTTGGGTACTTCTGAACGTCTACATAAGCAGGTTTTGGCACACCTATTGTTGCAAAGTGGTCTTCTTTAGTTAGACGTGTGGCAAATCTACATAGTGATCACTCTGATGAACTGTACAAATAGTGTAACCATGGACCTCTTGAGGACAGGATGTGGATTAAATAAGGTACTTCGATTTGTAAACTTGACATTTTCACAATAATTATTCCAAAATAATCCATAATCTTCCAGGAAACCATTACACACATTTCACTTTGCTCTGCCTAAAAACCCTGCATATTTGTGACACTACATGATTAAGTTACTGTATTGTCATTCTGTGGTACAGAGAGCCACGTTGGCTTGGCACGAGTAAGGCTCTGTGAAAAGGTTACACCATAGGAAATAAATATGACAGGATATGGATTTATATTTAGGTCGTTTCATCTTGTTCCTCAGGCACAGGTGCACATGATAAACTAAAGAAAGTGAAAGTACTTTTTGACAAGAGATTACAAAGTGATGTGGCCAAGCTGTCTCCAGATGCCCAAACAAGTAGCCTAGAAGGTTTTCATGCGACTATAAATTTTTGGCACCCCAAAACGATTGAGTTTTCATGGTTAGGTTCATGTTGCTGGTAAGTAACACGACACTTACAACCCCTCCCCGAGTTCACAAGCACTTTGAGTATGCCAAGGACCCAGGTGTGGATACACTGAAACTGTAATGGCTGGAAACCTTGAGCATATATGAATGGCTTCGAAGTTTCCTTTTTTTTCCTTTTTATTGAGAGACTTTCATCTCTTATCAGGCACATAATTCGGCCAGCCTTCACTTTAATGAGAATGCGAAGAGCACTACGAAAAGGACAGCAGAGGAGAACAAGTGATATCATGGGACATATCCAGAATTCAAGTTGGGTGAGGAGGCTGTTAAAGAGGTCCCAGTACCCCCCACCTACGGTAAGTCTTCATTATTTTATTTGTTTAATGCTTGCCTTGCCAGAAAGAAGTTACAAAACCCACTACCATTTTTTTCAAAAAACTGCTAACCTTATTTGTACGATATGTATTTTTTGTGTAATACATGTGCAAGTACTGGCATGACGACCAATTCTCCAAGATGTGCCAAATTTGATACATGTACATCTAAATCAGAAGATGGTGATATAGTACCCGTGTTTTATACAGGATGCAGAGGAAGACCAGAATTGTACCAGGAATATAGCTTCACGCGCGTTTAGATAACGGGGTAATTTTGTTTTTGGTTTGATTTTTTTTTTCAAACCAGTTTTAAACTGGTTTTAATAATTTTTTTTTTTAGATCACTGCCCATTATAACATACCTGGATATCTTTCTGTAGTTAATTTTATGGAGTATGTATCATATAAGGTAGAGAAATCATTTTAAGATTATTATGATGGATTGTTGTCTCTGATGTTATCATGCAAAGACAGTAGGATTTATTTATGCATGTGAACAGTAATTTTTAGTGTTTAGGGTTAAATTCTCGGCCTAGTGATTAGGTTCAAGCTCTTAATTTCGTTATGACAACTACAGACTGCCAACAAATAGCGCTGAGCAAATAGCGTTTAAGTCTATAAAGCACCCATTTCAAATAGCGCCGAGGAGCAGTATTTAAGTGTAAGCACCCATTTTAAAACGGTTAGCTTTTACTGCGAGTTACGGTTAGCCTGCAGTCTGCAAGTGTCAAACACTGCATTCTAGGTAAGGGTCTGAGTGATCAGGTTGAGGATTTTAGTTTGTTGATGTATACAACTTTCTAGGTTTTAGAGTTGTTTTATTGTCGGAAGAGATTTCTAGTGTTTGGTCACGTTACTAAACGCTCAATCACCTTGTTATTAGCAGGTACATGTACTCGTGCGTGCTAAACTGCCATAATAAAAATAACTATTCTTCTAGCGGTGGGAGCTAATAGGGAACACTGTACATGTACCAGTAAATCAGTAATAGTAATTTTAAACTTAGTTTTATTATATTATATTTTATTTTATTTTCAACATAGCGTTGTATTTAATTTCTGTGGAGTACGTTAGCACATGACGATGAATTTTCAGTTCTCTCTCTACGCTTCCAATCCAAGATGAGAAAAAAAAATCTCATTATCCAATGTTTACAAGATCAGAGGAAAAGCTAGTCTACAGTTTCAAAAAGACCACACTAAAAAAACAAAAAAGTCGCAAAAGTTTCATGTCTTGAAAAGCCTTCATTTTCATCGAGAATGTTTTTTTACAATGACTGCAAAATGCTAGAGCGCTTATTGGCTAATTCTTATTTTCAAAAGCAGACAGACACTTAAAATTCTAATTTATGCGATAATGAGGCGATATTGCTCGCGTCAGATTGAAGTTTCTCGCATTTCTGTCGCGCGTTCTTCCCGTGTTTTGACTTAATTCTGCCCCTCTGCCTTTTTGTTATTGTAACAAACCAATTGATGTCAGTTTTTCATGCGGCTGTCCTGTTATTGACAATGAATTTTGTCATAACTTTAGCAAATAGTCTGCGGATCCACTCGGCTGTTGCCTCGTGGTTCCACAGTTACTTTGACAATGGCCGTTTTTATGCTAGAGACGTTAAAGTCGTCAATACGCATTTAACGTCTGAGACGTTAAAGCAGTCTGGTATAAAAACGGGACGCATAAAAGTAGACGACCTAACAGAAACAAAAAAAATTTTTCTGAAAAAGACTGGGTTCTATCGTCGGAAGACACTGGAAACTCGGAAACTCGGCACCAAGTAAACTTAAAGCGCGCGAGTATACGAACAAAATAAAGAAGTCGGAATTACAACTTCTTAACTCTATTACTCGACGTCGCCAAGAAAGGCAACATATGGAAATACAAATGTTTTTGAAAAAGAAAAATCAATCGAGAAAGCGGCTTTTGCAGGATATGGACGAAGAACTAGATGTGGCTCAGGCACTTGGCTTGTGTGCCGCAGTTATGAAGAGACCAAGGAAAGGACGAAGCGTGGATGAAGAAAGGAGTTCCTCATTCCTCGCGACTCCTTCAAATTCTTCTTGGCCACCATGTTGTTTAAGCGATGAGCCTCGATTTCAGGAGTAACACTTATTCGTGCCAGTTGTCTCTGAACGAGTAAGGGCTAAATGGGCGTGAGTTGCTTGGCCTCCTGCGCGGACATTTTTGTGACTCGTCACGCAATCTTTCCTTCCTACGACATACGAATGTCTGCGGATTTCTTTGTGTGCGCAGGAGGCCTATGGTTGCTCCTCTGAGTTTTGCCCGCTAGTGGTGGAACAGTTTCTAGATCCTACTCGCGGCTTTGCCGCCATAATCTTTTCTAATCTAATCGTTTCCACAATCGAAACGTTCATTCTCTTAAGCAGTGCCATTGATTTCTTTGTTGGGTACAGTCATGAGAATTTGGTATTTTATGAAGATTACACTTCTTAAGCTGATAATGATCTTCATTCTCAATACCTGGCTGACTGACATTTCATTGACATTGTGAGGAGAATTTACGTGCCGATCACTCCTGGGAGTCCAAGGGTCAAAAAACGACGACGGCTTAGGCAACAAAAACGTCACTTTAAACTACAACTTTACTTCATGGACGAAGGAGCGCACATTGAATTTTAAAGCTAGATGTGAGCATGCGCATTTTCTACAGCTTTCAAACGGATTGTACTTGTTTAAATTATGAAAGAAAGGACTATTGAACCGATGCTGTATGAAACTATTAATCAGTTTCAATTTGCGTCTGCATTCTTTCAGCAGTTTCGGAATTCTTCCCTTTAACCATATCAAAGAACCTTTTCAAACACCCTCGATATTTGGTTCAACACAATAGACCTTTTTGCAGATACGTCGCCCAGTTTCAAATGACTATACCCAGGGAGTAGATACATATTAATTTGCTCCCTGAGCATCCCACAATGTCTTTCAAAACAACAGAAATCAAAATGGCCGCCGTATCTGCAAAAAGGCCTATTAGCCACCATCAAAAATACCCAAGATAAAATAAAAACAATGCTTATGCAAAATTTGGAGGGACAAACAAAGAGCATTATGGTGTTTTTGATATTGGTTAATGCTGAATGCGGACGTTTACGGAAACCCGAGGGTGAAAGTTTGTGGAGCCACGCACGGAAAGGGTTATTCAACAGATCTACTCCGCATTTCAAAAAAAAAAATTATCATTTGCAAAAGTGAACACAAATGCGCTCAAACAAAGCAAAAAGACCAATGTTATAAAAGATAAAATATTTACTGAAAAATACCAGAAAATGTGTAATCTTTATCAAAAGTTCACGCGGCAGCTAAATGACCAAAACCTAAATCTACCGGTATGTTCAAAAAATCGATAACGTTCTTTCTGAGCAAAATATCAAAAAAAGGCCAAATTGAAAAACTATCCTACTAATCTACTCCTTAACAAGTATACTTAAGATGAACGTGTTGCTTAAGTAGTTTCAACTAGCTGTAGTGTCGCTCTTAGATCAACTAAATGAGATGGCCATGGTTCAATATGGACTTAAAGGAACGTGGTCTCTAACACATTGCACTATAGAGGTTTTGCACGGCAGCCATGTTGCATGGCAGGAACAATTCTTTTCCCATGGGAACAGATGTTCTTTCTAATGCTTAACATTTTCATTGTTCCTGCCATGCAACACGGCTGCTGTGCAAAACCTCTGTTGTAACTAAATCGAGGATGAGCCATCCACTACTCCCTATGTAAACACACCAGAAATGTATTAATCACGCTTCATCGCCGCCATGTCGGTGGACGAAAACAAGAGATCGTCCACCAGCAATTGTGCATGACGTAATTGTTTACCTTGTGTCTTAAGAGATTAGTTGCAGGCCATCTCTTCTACTTTTTAAGCATTTTTAAGCAGTTCAAATGACATCTCTTCACACATCGTCTTAATTAAACACAACCTGAAAATTCTATTTTCAAGAACAATTTATCGTCTTTCACAACTGGAGAATCAAAAAACTTATCGATTGGAGCGAATTTTTCAAAGCCATACCCGGTGCATGAAATTGCATTACGAGGCTTTTGGAAGGCTGACAGATGTGACATCGCTTGTATGACCCGGCTGATGTCGCCGCGACCTCCGGAACCACTCTGATCTAGGACGCTAATAGTAATTGTACCAGAAAAGGGCCAGACTAGGAAACTGTCGTACTCTCCTTGTATCATATGAATGAAAAGTGCCACGTGGGTGCCTCTTCCACTCCCCACTCCCTTGGGGTAAATTCTTATGCCCAGAATCCTTTCTTGCGGATAATTGTACACTGCATCAGTAAAGACTGGTGTTTCGTTTTCGCGAAGTTGAGCAACCTCGGTTATTTTGAAAATGTAATAGGTGTCACTTAAAGATCGCCTTTTCAGAGAAGCTGTCTGTGAAATGGACCTATAATCAATAAGTTTTCCCGTATTAGTAAAAAGTAGACAAAAAACAATTCTGTGGAGATGGATTTCTCAATGATGACTATGGGGGGAGGGGGGGGGGGGGGGGGAGGGAGTAGGGGTTACGCTCCTGATAGATTTAGTTGCCCAGTGGTTTATTGAAAACGTGGATTTGTCTGGGGTTGTTACTTCTCCCGAGTTCACAAACCTGGCCCAGTTGTTCAAAAGAAGGGTTAAGCATATCCATCGGATAAATCACTAGCCATTGGATAGCGCAATTGTCGATATGTCGTATCCACTGGATAGCTCTGTCTATCGCTATCGTTTGAACAACTGGGGCCTGGTTTTCTTTTACGTCCCACAGGATTAAGACATACAAGGGTTGTGAGATGGGGCCCACGGTTTATCGTCATCATCCGAGAAGCCTAGGTAGAGAGTCTAAACATTTGTAGAGATCGTTACAAAGGCATATTTATTCGAAGGCCCTGCGTGTAGGTCTGGCCGGAGGTTTAATTCCGCGACCTCCTGCACAGTAACCCAATGCCCAACCGGTCAGCGGTTAAACTCGTTCTTGGAATGGCAAATAATCAAACCTAAAGAATCCTCGTTTTAAACAGATGACGGCAAATAAACGCCCTAAACTAAAAACAAAAAGCGGTACATAGCGTGGAGAACTTATGTTTCCCTCAACTGCGGTCGACGTCGAAGTTGGATTCACTCCCCAATTAATCTGTGAAAAAGCAAAAATGGGGTCTCCCACCATTATACAAAAAAGCATGACAGTGTGAAAATGTGTCTATCCTCAAAAAGATCATGACGATTGAGAAGTTCTGAACAACTATTCAAATTTAGATATCCGGATATTCTTTACCAGTTTTCACCAAATATACCGCACAGATCATTGCACAAAGTATTGGTGATAATTCGGACTTGCCACTTGCCTCGTTAGTTTCGGTGTCCACTGACTCATCTCCCCTGCGGTGCATGTATGCTCCGTGGCTCTTTCAATATCCCCAACAGAAGAGATTAAATTGACTGCCATAACCTGTTGGTCAAGCAGAGTTGTCTGCCCCGTGAATTTCGAACAAAACCACGGACAGTTAACATCAGACGACTAAATGTTTCTTTAATTAATTCATCATCAGGCATATGTGAAATTGAAATATCTTTGAACGAGTTGTGCTTAGTTAAACCAGTTTTCAAATGACTGTCAAAAGTAATGACGCGATTGCAATTGCTACGCTTAATGATCGGTTTAAAAATCTCGTGCCAGTTTTCAGTATCAACCCGCGAGGCATGCACGCGCGATTTTTCCCGCGCTTGGAGCAAGTTACATAGAAATGCTACAAATTTGGATTGGTTCATTAAGCCGTTTGCTTTGAAGGCCCTTCACGGACAAAATATCGAATGTGCTTGTATCAATGTTATGTTTAATACATGAATGTTATGTGCAATAAATCTATAAGAAAAGATGTCCGATATAAATAAGAGAAGCCCAATACAATTAAGGGATGTTTGATACTCCTAAAACATGTTAAATATAATCAAAAGATGATAGATTTAAAAGATTAGTAAGCGGAAATGATTTTGAAAGACAGGAAGTGAATGTCATTACGTACCAGGCTCCCTCGAGAATGCAAGGGCTTTCCCTGAATACAAAATGGCGTCTGCTGGAGCTACTTGTACAATTTGGCTTCCAGACACAGAAAGGTTTCTCATGGGATTAATGCAATAACTACGAAAGCAAAGCAACAACGAAAACGTCACAGGCACTTAGTCCATTCTTTATTCATTCGTTATTCGTAGAATGGAAGAATACGAAAGAATTTAGGTGTTCTAACCTCGAGAATCAGTCATATGTAGGAGAAATTTGCTTAATGGCCTACTTTTAAAAACACCAATTTTTTGGCATCTTGAAAAAGCTGCGATGTCACTTCGAGGGAATTGGGGAAAAAGCGTATACCACAAAAACAGAAGTCCTGTCTCAAAAATACTCAGTATCGACGACATTGACTTCATTTGCGTTAATTGCTAATTTCGGTTTACAGTGTCCCTAACTAGCGCTCCAGCGCTAAAATGACTAGACAATTAAATTAAGTTCTTTTCCTTTTAGAGAAAACGGGGTAGACCTTCATATACCGGACTAAGATGGCGGAGGACAAAAGAACCATTGTTATTCCGATTAGGCCTTACTAACTAGCTATTGTTATGCTCGCTTTGTTCTTTCGTTTTATGGACATTCGAGTGGTTTTCAGTCGAGTAATTAGTGAATTACTTTGGTTTATGATTATTTCACTCAGTGATTGGTTCAAAGTTCTTGCGCCACTTTTTTGACCAATCAGAAGTGAAACCAAAACCAATCGTGGCTCGCGCGTGAACATTTTCCCGTGCCTTTTGTCGGCTACGTGTAAATACTTCGAATTTTGATTGGTTTACTGGATTGTCTCTGTCCTTTTTGATTAGCCAAAGTAATTACTTTGGTTTTACGACACTCGATTGAAACTCGCTTTAATTATTTTGGATCCGGTATATAAAAGACCAGCCAGAAAACGAAGGTCCTCGTCCCTGTGAACAGCAAGAACTCCATGCCCTGCTCTTTGCGAATAGTATGTGGGTTCTTTTTCGTCCCACAGATTTATGAACATTAAAGGGTTGTGAGACGATGCCTATGGTTTATCGTCCTTATCCGAGAAGACTAGAGAGTAACGATTTTGAAGATGTCCAAAAAGGCAGCACTTTCTGGCAGCTTCTGCAAGTATGGGCAAAAAAATTACGTAAAACAAAGGAAACAAAAGACAGGAAACGGAACAACTCCAAATAAAGATCAATATCAAGTGACCAAAAACATAATGCTTTCCGGTACCTGCAGAAAGGCCCCAGCTTCTCCTCAGTTTTAAAGACCACGAGTGATGGCAGCCCGGTGCTCAACCGCGGCGACTCACAAAGAACTCTAAAGAATCGAAATGATTGGTCGTGGCGTCTCGTTTGGGCGGTGCGTTCGTAGCTATTCTTGGTTTGCATCCACGTGATGAGACGGCTATGTTCGTGTATAAAACAATAGAAAATGGCCCCACACGCTTTGCATAATAATAGAGTCAAGTTCCCAAATAATAATAATAATAATAATAATAATAATAATAATAATAATAATAATAATAATAACTATCAAAACAATTAGTAAATATTTACAATTTTAAACTATATATCGAAGTTATTTACAAATTTTAAAAACTAAACTACATATTCACGATAGAAGACTATTGTGAATAATTTATAAATTGGAAAAAGACAATTAAGTATTACTAAAGAAAAAGCTAATAAAAAATAATAAATAACTAATGATAGTAATAATAATAATTTAAAATGATGATCTAAAACATATTGGTCTAAAAACTTATTGTACATAAAAGGTCTTATGTATCAAAGAGAAAAATCAGTCAGGCGAAAGCATAAAACATCCGTTAATAAATTATTATGTCAGTCCAGCAAGTCCTTTCTCTGTCTCTAAGTCATTCTCCTGTATATTTGTCTTTCTTCTCCGTGAGCTTGTTCCCCTCAAACAAACTAGGGCAGTCCGCAGGATGGCGAAGGACACTTTCGTTCGAGTCCATGCGATTATTGTTGCATAGTCCTCCAGCTTCTTTGAACAGATGAGCTCGGCAAGTCTGGAATGGTACTGCTGACACTCCTGAGACATACCTCCTGTTGTGGTGAAAACCAAGGGCGTAAAAATGCCATTCTCGACTTCTATTATTCTGGATGCATATTTCCGCTTCTTTTCATCTTCGTGCAATTTATATATCTGTTTGGGGCTAAGCTCTTTATACGAGTCCGCATTCTCAGAATCCACGGCAGTGCACATCGAGACGGGCATCTGGTGCTTTGTTTGCTCCCCCGAGAGGTGAGCTCCTCCCCGGAAAGGGGTTGTAAGGTGGGCTCGATTGCTACGTCATAGCAAACCATATCTAGTAGCTCCGCCTCCAGGTCACGTATCTCGTTATGACGTTGTATGATTAGGCCGCCTCGCTGGCATATCATCGCGTGGTCCACGGTAAAGCTGCAGCTGCATACGCATACTGATGGGCTATCAGGAATGGGCCAGTCACAGCGTAGCCTCAGTGCATCACGAAATTCCCGCTTTCTTAGGTTAAAAATTCAAGTCTTTCAGTGGAATTGAAGTAAGCCAACTAGAGGCGCCCTTTTCGCATGCCAGGTCTACGGCTCTTTGTGTCCTTACTGAGAGAGAGACCTTCAGCTCCTCTAGCTTCCCCTTCAGATCAACATCTTTTTCTTTTCGAACAGCATACATCAGCCATCGCACTTCTGCATCATCTGGGGTCCCATGGGATTGCGCCATTATCTTATCAACAAGTGAAGCGCTCATCCTGATGGATGCTGAATACTCTGACTCCGCACTTTCAGATGGGTTTGTCATTCCCAGGCCTCCCATACGGGCAGGAAGTGCTAGCAGTTTTCGTTCAGTCACAGAGCAGTTATGTTCTCTTAGTGACGGTATGAGGACATCTGAGATAGCACGCTCGAGTGGTTCCAAGAGATCTTCGATATCTGGCAGGGTCCTCATGAAGTAAGTCCACTTATGCCTTAGCCCGAATGTAAAAGCTGCATGGCAAGTTTGCGGTTCAGAGGTTGCAAAATCTGCTAGTAAAGTTACTTCACTGATCCACTCCTTTACTTTGCTGCCGACATACTCCTCTAGATACGAACTCTGTCCGAGTGCTGCGCCAAGGTGTTTGCGCCCTTCCATGGAGATGTTTATTCCAGTTCCCGCAAACACATCATTTGCTTCTTTCAGCTTCTCTGGGTTTACCACAAGCCAGCTCTTCTTTGCGTTTGAATAGTAGCCTAAAGCTGGACCCGCTGCCTGCAGCTCGTCCCACCACTTTCTGATGTCTGTCAACGCACCCGCTCCAGTGGCATCGTCGGCATACCAGCACTGCTTTGCAGAACTACGAAAGCTCAAGAGAGTAATCAGGGGTTGAAGACTGATTGCATATAAGCTCATAGCTAAAGGATCCCCTTGTGTAGTGCCTTCCGAAGACAAGAGCTCTTTCTCTTCAGTAAGAATAAGTCGCACAGGCGCTCTGTAGGTATTTATTGCATAGGTGGCAATTATTGGACATAAAACTCTAACGTTGTGCAGCGCTGCCGCTCTATTAAGCGAATTAATAATAATAATAATAATAATAATAATAATAATAATAATAATAATAACAATAATAATAATAATAATAGTAATAATAAACTTGTATAGCGCCGATATCAATATAGCTTTTTTCATCAGCATTGTTCTGTACACCAACATGGCCGCCGTGACGTCAGATGCAAACCATCAATTGCAGTTAATAGGCCATTTCTGAGATCATATCTGCCTCCTCTTCAAAGCGAGTCTAAGTGCGAGGTTTTTCTTATGATAATTAGTTTTCGATTCCTTCATATGTAAAGTAGAACCAATTGAAATCACAAAAAAACTTCGCAGTTAGACTCGCTTTGAAGAGGAGGCAGACATGAACTCAGAAATGGCCTATTCCATGAAAAACCTTTCTGTGTCTGGAAGCCAAATTGTACATGCAGCCTCAGTAGACGCCATTTTGTACTTGCATTTTCGAGGAGCCTGGGTAAGTAATGACACTTCCGTAGTGCAAAATCATTTCCGCTTCCTAATCTTTTATATCGATTATCTTTTCGTCATATCGAAAATCTTTTAGTTGTATCAAACATCCTTTAGTTGTATTGGGCACCTTTTATTCTCATCAGAAATCTTTGCTTATAGATTTATTGCACATAACATCTATGTATGCAACATAACATTGATACAAGGATATTTTGTCGAAGTCATTACTTTGGTGTTTGTTTTACGAAACTGAATTGAAAACCGCTCTAGGTAGTATTAATTACTCCAATGAAAACGAGGTTAGTCAAAACCACAAAATCATAGCCTCTGACCGTGAATGAACAATTCGTGGCTTACTTATTTTCGGTGATGCGGATAAATAACAATTATTCCATGAGCCCGAGTTGGATATGAAGTGATAAAATAACCACCGAGCGCGTAGCGCGAGTTGGTTATAACACTTCATATCCAACAAGGGCGAATGGAATAATTGTTTTAGTAATTTCTCAAACCGGGTTTTGCCGCCGATTTTTATTTCCACAATTTTACAAAGCGTCCGGAAAGAGCATCTTAGCGTACTATTTTCCATATGACGTAGAACTTCGACTATTGGCTCATAGTCGGAGTTTTTTAGCCTATCAAAAAGCTATAAATGCAATAGTCGGAGCTGAAAATTTACTAATGTTAGATAGACAGCTCCACAACTTAATTGTGAATAAGAACTCTGAAAATGGAAAGAACCTTTTCAAAGCCCATTGAAATACGTCTCCTCATAGCCTGCTCGCAGGCGGTAGATATTGTTGTTATCGCGAAATATGGATCATGAGTCGCAATGTTTCCTTTTCAATTGACTGTTGTTCTATCTAGGATTGATACATTTGTACCTGGCATCTCTTACTATTTTGAGGCGTGATAACGACGTTATTTGAACGTCGAAGCGTTTCGTCCGTTTCTAACGCTTTTACCTTCCCTATGACTGAAGAAATATTTACGGCATTGTTTTTCAGGTGCACGTTTCAAAACGTCTTTTCTTATTCGTAAAACCACGGTGAACAGCAGAAAACTTTGAATCAGATAAACTTATGAAGATTTTAAGATGCGACATGTATGTGAACTTAGAAAAGCGCCCCTGATTCTGTATTCATAATTAAGATTATCCGGGCCGAAAGAAACCATTACCGTCCAGCGATCCGTAACTGAACGAAGCCTTTAGTGGTAATAAGAAATGCGGTTGCGCTAAAAGACCAATAAAGTGTATGTTGAAACAAGGGACGAAACGGACAGGAATCGAAGAGAGAGCTACATTTGTAAAACGACCAAGGGCCTCTTGATATGAACCCAGTTGGCCGGGCGGGCTCGGTTGCCGGGATCTCGGTTTTCCCAAGCGGGATCTCAGTAAGCGGGCTAAAATTTTACCGTATGAATTCATCCCAGTTACTGGGAGCAAAATAGTACAATGCATTTTTCGTGATAGAACGAGATACATTTTTCTTTGTGCAGTAACCTGAAATTTGTTTTGACTTTACGTTAACTATCAAATGAAACTATTCCGAGCTCATTATTGGAGAAAGGAGAAGTAAAAACTCGTTGAAGTCCTTTCTATCACGAAAATGCATTGTATTGTTTTCCTCCCGGTAACCGTGCTGAAGTGTTCACATGGCAAACTTTCCAGCCCGTTCTCTCTGATATGAACACATCGAAAATTTTTAAAAGGATTTAGAGGTGAGGGGAGATTGCAGAAACCTGGAAAGAGGCCCTAATTAAACTATACGAAAAGACGAGAGAGCTGATACTTACCGTGAAACGTCAATGGCGTTTAAATTAATAAACAGAGCGGTTGATTAACTTTCGAATGTGCGAAGCCTACGGATTACCGGCCAATAAACATATTGATTTAAATTTAATTTCACTTCCGAATATGGGTTGTTTCATACAGTTCAAGTGCACTATATATGGGTTATTGACCAAGCGTGAGGTCAAGGTGGCTGGATATTGGCCAAGAAGGAGGCCATCATCCAACCATCTTGACAGAACAAGCTCGATCAATAAAGGATTTATTATATGACTTAAAACACCAAAAAAGGATCTTTGATCTTGCGGGACCAGGCGAGAAATCCGAGCGGGCAAGAAAGCTCCATCTTGCCCGCTCGGGTAGCCAATCGCAGCGCGCGATTTGGAGGATCTTGCGTACCATACTTCACATGCAAGTCAGCCTAGACCTATGCTAAATTTAGATCGTTTTGGAGTGGAATTAATCAATTATTAAGAAGCTGGTTTCTCATATTAATACTAACAATAACAAACTATTACTTTATTGAAATCTCAAGCTTATAATTTAATATTATACGTTAAAAAATACTTATGACTGGCTAAAAGAGAGTGCATTTCTTTCGTAACACGGGGCAAATTTTAGCTGTAGTACTAGTGCAAATTACAAATGAACTCGTCACACGTTTCCTAGAATGAATGACTTTTGGACGAAATCAAGGAGACGAATGGCTTGCTGTCCTCTTACTCTGCTCTCGTTGCACTGTGATTTCTTTTCTCCCTCTCTCTCTCTCTCTCTTTACTTTTTTTTTTGCTTTCCTTCACGGCCTCAAGAGATCCTCAACTAAATGATCGGAAATCAACGTGACTAGTCCTTTTTAACGCCAAGTTTTCCTTTTCATTTCAACAAAATTCTCGATCCGATTTTACAAGCATCTTTGATTTAACTAACTTTGATATTCGTAACTATAAAATTTCAATGTGCACAAATTCACTTCCGGGAAGACCAGTTGCCACTGTGATCCGACAAAAATTTCCCACAAACGTAAGTATTTACTCACCAATGCGAGGTTCGTGAGTGTGTGCTTGCTCATTCACCGTCGTTCTTGACTGTAAAAATGTTTAGTTGCGAATTTTGATGCTCCACTGGCATAAATCTTGTGTGTCATGCAAGGTGTACGGCCGTCTTATGTATGTGGATGTGTGTGTTATTGCGTGTTATGCCAAGTGACCGCCGTCACATGATTCTGCCTCAAATATCAGTTTATTTGCGAAATTTTGAGGACGTTAATGGCCACTTGTCACTGTTTCCTCCGCATATTTGCCGGTTGGCTGGTCACGCTTGCTTTGATTGAAATTAAGCCATCCTTTCATTGCGTGTTTCTTATAATTCTTGTGTTTTCTACGTAGCAGAATAGTTTAAAAGTTCTTTATAAGCAAAGCATTCATGCCACTCATTTATATGATTACTGCAATTTACCAAATCGTTTGTCGCTCCCAGGTGACAGTTAATGCGAACACAGATTGTTTCCCGATTTAGACTAGCTTGTAGGCTATATTAGTACTGTTACTCTCTCGTTCCGTACCAGAACTTACATTAATTAGTTGGGTGCAACTATCACAATTAATTAGGCGTTATTTCGGGCTTTAGAGCAATCGAAATATCGAGAGTTTTCTGAAAATCCGGCAGAATTCAATGCCATTAGTGGCATTTAGAACCCAGAATTTATTTCTTGGTTAGGAGTGAGCGCCAAAACTGTCTTCATCGTAATCTTCTAATTGCCCCCGCACGGCTTGGCCGAGGAGGCATCCTAGAAGCCCACGCGTAAAGATATTGCATATGTAAATTGGTACACTCCTTTTTTTTTTTTTTTATAAGAATATTTTACAAGAATATCGAGGCTGAAATTTGTGGAATTTTGAGAATATTTAAAGAATAAACCTGAGGCTGAAATTGTGAAAAAAATATAAATTCTTGCGTTGAAAATCTGTAAATGCAATACAATGACATGTTTTCACTTAACTGACCCAACGAACAGCGATGCCGGGAAGACGTGCACAATGTAAAGCGATACAGATCTGGACTTGTAATTGTACCCCAATACATCCTTAAACGGAAATATCATAAGCTATAATTAAGAATATTACAAGGAAAAATACGGCAGAAAAATACAATTTTCAGCCTGGGCCGGGAAAACAATATTCTTATAAAAGGGAAGAGTCAGTAGATATTGTTGCCCACGCAGGGTTTGTCCCAGGGGTCAAAACCCGAGGAGGCAACCTAGAAGCCCCCGCGTAAAAAGAGGGCAGTTGTAAAAATGATTTAACCACCTTATCGGCGACCATATCAAGCTAAGGTTATATAATACCTTTATTTTACCTGCTTTTAATTACTGTAGTGACGTTTGGCATTTTTGCAGCAAACGTAGAAAAGACAAATTGAAACATCTTAATAAGCAGGCTTTAATGATGGTTCTGAATTATATAGTCATCTTGACTACTGATGAAACTTTACTTAGAATAATGGGGTGTGTGAATCTTGAATCTTCTCGTGGTCAGAACATGTTAGTCAGTACGTATAAGACTCTTGAATTGCTCCACCATCATCGGATCACAACTGGAAGAAAGAAACGGCGTGCAATCTCAGAAGTACCCTAAAATTAAATCTACCAAGAGTTACTACAACTTCCTATGGATTGCAATCGTTCAGATATGCTGCTCCTCAGGTATGGAATACGCTGCCTGGTAACATAAGAACTTCTGAATCTCTCATCGTTTGTTGCTTTTAAGCGCGCTATTCATAATATTACTGTGTAGATTTCATATTTTTATTAATTTTGGTGTGTTTTCTTAGATTATTATACTCGGAGATACTAGCTCTCTCGAGCTACACTAAACCCGAGTTTAAATAAAGTGGTACGTAAATGTCTGTATGTATATGTGTGTAAATTGGTATATATTGTATGTTTGAAAGATGTTGCACGATGTTGACTGCTGGGGTGGGCAAACGCCTCAATACACATCAACATTTGATTCAACAAAGCTCACCAGAGGTCTTTTATTCAGTCCAAGACTGCAGCCGCGTTTGTTACTATAGATACCGTAATGGTTATGAAACGTCATTGAGAGACCAATTAGTGCGCAGGCGCATGCCCAACAATGTTGAAACAGCGGAGGGGTGGGGGCAAACGGCTACAACTTCATTCAACATTCGAAAAATAAAAGAAAATTTAATATTAAATGGTTGTTGAAGCAAAGTTTAAACACTTTTAAACTCATTTACATGAATTTAATTTCGATTCAACACGTTTCAACACGGTTGAAAGGGAAGAGCAAACGCTTTCGACATCGTTGTTCAACAAGATCGAACGGATGTTGAAGCAAATGTTGAAGGCGTTTGCCCGACAACATTTTTGGCTAGTTGACGATGATCACATGAGGTTGAAAGAACATTTTCATTGGGTGGTGCCGCGAACCGTTGTGACACAAGTCACAGGACAGATATTACACTATGAGATGATAAAAAAAAAATAAATAAATAGTTCCCCGAGAGGACATGTGCTCACTGGTAATGAATGTTAAACCAGTGAACATTGTCTCCCTCCTTCTGCTTTATTTTTATTTGTAATTGAAATTGACTGCAAAGAAAAAGAAAAATTGCTGGCAAAAAGGAGAAAGTGGCAATCAATGCAAGGCTAGAAAAGGCTACTTTGCAGAATCACGTAGATTCCTGTCTCACATCTTTTCAAAGAAAAATCAGAGAAGGCCCTTGCATTTTGTACAAAGACATTTATCATCTCTGGCGTCGCGTAACTTGAGAGGGTTTTTCCAAGAATATGACCTTTTATCACCTTGCTAAAAAAACTCGTAAAATATTTGCGGGTCTGTCGATTTCTGTGAAATTTGAAACTGTGATTGCTCACGAATGAAGAGAGACTCTTCACCATAATTAAAAATTCCTGTGTTTTGCATGAGATTGCGAAGAAGAGGTAAATACGACTCTTTCCTTTCTTGTGTATGCGTGCATGCGTATGCGATGTTTATCTTGTGCAAATTAGGCAGACAATATTAAATTACAAAAAAATGTATACAAATAATCTTTATTTTGAGCTTTCATTTGGACTAAAAAGATGCAAAACTTATCGAAAAATAACATTCCAAGAAACAAAAAAGAAAAAAAAAGCGGGAAATTTGGTGGTAGGAGTGTATGAAGGCCCTATTATGTGCAATAAAGCTATAATGTCCGATATAAATAAAAGGTGTCCAATACCACTAAAAGATGTTCGATATAACCAAAAGATGATGAAGAAGCGGAATTGATTTTTCAAAACAGGAAGTAGTGTTATTGCGTACCAGGGTCCCTCAAAAATGCAAAGGCTTTTCCCTGAATACAAAATGGCAACTGCTGGGGGGGATGGAGGGGGGGGGGGGATTATCTAAATACTATACTATTATTATTGGCTACTTCGCCGTCAATGAAATATCAATAACTACGAAATATTTTCCCTCTGTGTTTGTTATTCAGTTACTTCTTCGCCATTAATGAAATGTCAGTAACTGCGAAATGTTCTTTCTGTCTTATATATTGAGTGCCTTTGTTGCGAAATTTTATTGCTATCTATAGAGTAGAATAATTGCAAATTTTTGCATTTGTCAAGGTATACCACTGGGGCTACATGTACGATTTGGTTTCCAGAAACAGAAAGGGTTTTCGGCATAAAATTAAGCTGAAGTAAGTGCAATAATTACTAAAGCACCGCAACAACGAAACGTTACAGCCCCTTAGCTCGATTCTTTATTTTTTCTTTATTCTTAGACCGGAAGAAATATATACGAAAAAAATTCAGTGTTCAAACTTCGAGAATCAGTCATATGCACGAGCTAAGATGTCACTACGAGGAAATTGGAGAAGCCTATTACACAGCAAAAGAAGTCGTGTCTCAAAATTACTCAGTATCGACTACATTAAGTACAGATGGTGATGTATAGTCTACGTGCTCAAAACCCAGCGCTAGATTAATGCCTTCATTCTAACCTTCCAGTCAAATTGGCGAGTAATTTACGACTTGGCTTTCTGGAAGCGGCTGCGGTCACAAGAAAGATCGGCCGCTCAGCAGATTGTCAATAGGTGCTTGAAATTTCTCAAGTTTTGCTACGAAGAGGAGGAGGAATTAAATTTCGAAGTAATGAATTTTAGCCTGTGTTCTCCAAGCCTGTTGTTTAATTTCATTGCTTATTTACAATAGGAGTGCAAACTTGGACATGGCGGGAGATTGCGTTACATAGCCGCCGTTTCAAACTTATTCTCTGGGTTCAAGGATCATCGCACCTAGGAAAACCTGTGGAGAATGATTGCATGTTTAGACTCTCTCCAGGTTTCGCGCACGTAAAGAAACCAAGATCTCGAATGTGAATTGTTCAGCAATGGTTTACGATTGGAAATGGTATTTGTGGTGTTATTGTTGATCACAGCTTTTATTTGATGCGGTGGCTTTTAAAGGAACCGTTTTGGCTTAGTGTGCAATATCGAGCGCTAGGCTCGACCTACAGCATTTTAGTTTATTTTTCAACTGAGCCATAAAGATGAACACATGACCTCAGTAGCTGGTTTGATGTCTTCTCGTCTTTTCTGTAAGTGTCCCAAAGGTTAAATATCTTTGACTACAGTTCTCTGTATGATTTTTTTTATGATGCCGCAGCAACTTCCTTTCTGACACGGGCCTGATCTGAAGGGAGGCAAGCTTCGCTTCCTCGTGTAGCAGTTGGATCGTCAAATATAATGGTGGGTTTGATCTGCCTTGCGCACGTCTGTTTAGCCCATTGTGCCAACCTTCAACGTTGCTGTTCGTTGTTTTTCAGAAATTATCCAATGCTAAAAATCCTATGTAGCTTTTCAATACGAAATTAAACTTACCAAAGTTGCATATACGTTAAAGTAGACAGAACTGGCAGGTGGATCAAGCACCGTCGAGGTTAAATCGTCCTCCAAGCACATACTTTCCTCTGGGGTCTCAGAGACCCTAAGTACAAAAGGCACAGCGCCAATCAATATATTGGGCAGTCTGCACAGCAAAACGATATTCTTGCTGCGATACGCCGGTTTGCCACGTTCGGTGTTGCCATTGTAAACATTCATCACATTGCAAGCTTCACTAACGAGCACGGACTCGAAGTTTGCAGAAAATACAAGGTTCGATTGAGGTTCGATTAAGACTGTGACAGTTGCTATCAAGGTCTTATACAGCGACGGATCAAAAAAGTTCCTGTCACCTTTTCATTGGTTATAATTTGTAGGTGATAGAATTTGCTCTTACTGATATTTCTATCATGCAAAGTTTACAGAATACTTGACAACAAATTAAAAATTACGAGACTCGCGTGCCAGCTGTATAATTGGTTTTACTTAACTCTTTTAGTCCTTCAAAACTGAACAATCGCATTAAAGAGAACTTGACTTTGCACTCAAACAACAACCGGCTTACACAATATTTTTTTCTAAGTCATGTCACAATAGACTTCACAAGTAAGACTTTTTAAAAATTCGCTTTATGAATTCTGCTAAAATTTAAAGACTCACGTGTAAATTGAGCTCTATAGAAACGCACTTGGTGCATTCCTATTTCGCTTATCTCCAATGGAAAATTTCGGATAGTAGTCGCTAAGAGTTTGTCAAAGGTAAGCTTAAACATTTCCGAACATTAGACCATTTTCGTTTACGTCAACATTCTACTATTTATGTGGGAGATCATACGTATAACTCTCGAAAGGGGAGGGTAGTTGAAGTCAAAACACAATATACGAAGGGGGCGAACTTGAATATTTATGGGGCAAACTGGAGGGGGCTAACGCGAAACGGGGCGAAACCGCTGGATACCGGATCAATGTGCAGAGATAGTGCAGTAGTGAGAGCACTCGCCTCCCACCAATGTGGCCCGGGTTCAATTCCCAGACTCAGACTCGGCGTCATAAGTGGGTTGAGGTTGCACCAAGAGGTTTTTCTCCGGGTACTCCGGCTTTCCTCTCTCCTCAAAGACCAACATTTGACTTGATTTGCGTTGACAGTGTCCCCAATTGGTGCTCCAGCGCTAAAACGACTATACCAAGATAGATTACTTTGGCCAATCAAAAAGGACGGAGACAATCAAGTAAACCAATCAAACTCGAAGTAATTACACGTACCCAACACAAAGCGCGGGAAAATGTGTACGCGCGAGCCACGATTGGTTTTGGTTTCACTTCTGATTAGTTGAAAAAGTGGCGGGAGAATTTTGAACAAATCACTGAGTGAAGTAATGCAAAACCAAAGCAAATCGCTAATTAATACAATACAATTACTTTCAACATCAATTGAAAACCGCTCTATCATGTAAACCTAGCCAACACCCATATCAAGTTGTTGCTCAGCTCCCACGAACGAGGATGTCAGGGGTTGGACTTTGGAAGGCAAAAACCTTTGAAAGGAAACTTAAACAAATACTTCTATAATAATTTATACGGACTAAATTGATTTGACTTATTTTTAAAAGTATACATTAAATACGACTATTTACGTATAAATATATTTGGTTAACACTAAAAAGGAATCACTGTATTAACAGTAACAAGAATGACACAGAGCTGAACTTATTGTCTCTATCGTAGAGAAGAAAAATCAGAAAATTAGATTGCTTGTGCAATACAAAAGCACACAATACTAAGAAAAATTAGATATGGACTTAAAAGGGTTAAAAAAGCTCCAACACTGTCAGACAGAAAGGCAAATCTTAATGAATTACCTGCAATAATCCCGTTCAAAGTCATTGCCTGGCTAAAATCAATGACTATCTCTGCAACCAACAATATTTTCTATTGTCAATTGGTTATATCATTTCACCTGCTAAGCTTCCCTCAAGTTTCTTCTTTGTTGCCTGTGGTGCTGAGGCAGCTTTTCTTTGATTTCTGTTTCAGTTCTGCAACAGATAGTGCTTGAGCATCAATATGTACTGAACTTTGCTGCCCTTTCCATTGGACAAACTTTCATGTTGGTCACATGATGGTTGATCTGGGAATCTGACACAAGAAGCAGCTAATTAGCATCATAATCTCAAATGCCATTTGTATTTGTTCCTGCTTTGAAGCACATTCAAGCACAGTTCCACATTCCCCACAAAAATCACAGAACTGTTCTTGAGGGTCACAATTTTTTTCGACCACACTGACAGTGGTCAGGTTTTGCTACTTCAGATGTCATCCTTGGATCATAATTGTGATACTTAAGTTGATGGCAAAGGGTGATGTTCTGGTAAATAAAATGCCCTAACATAGTTAGCTCTCATTACTTGCCACCGCTTTCCAAGTGAACCAGTTGATCTGGAGCAATTAGTCAACATCAAATCATATTCTATTCCTAAATGTTTGGACTCTCTTGCTTAAAGTGACAAAATACCAAACCCAGTCCTGTACTTCTCAAAGAGGAGAGAAGCATGGAATGCAATGGCATATGCCACTGTCCACACAGTAACATTAATTAATTGATTGTTCTCTTAAAGTTGTTCAATTTCAATTAAATTAGTATCCACCTTATTAAACAGTGTTCCAGCATTCCATAAATGTTGAGCTGCTTTCCCCGAGGCCTGCCTCTTCAGCTTCTGAGCTTCTGATTCACCCGGGATTTCTAAAGTACCTATTAGTCTTTAAGAATACTTGGCTATTGCAATTGCCAGTTCCCCAATAAGTCTTGCTGACCCTTCCCCCAACACCCTCTTGTTTATGCGAGGGGGGGAGGGCGGGGGGAAGCAAAACTGGAGATAATTTAATTTTCAGCGAGTGATTAACCCATTGACTCCCAGGTTCCCCGTTGACGAGTAAAATCGTCTGGCGTTAGACAGAGTAAAATAATAAGTATGGCCGATTGAGGCCGCCTTGAGAGTCAAAGGGTTAAGTTGCAAATTTTCTGTTACTTCAACTGGGGAATATAGTACGTCTAGGAATAATTATACAACATTGCGTTGTAATGCTTCCGGATAAATTACACAGAAGATGTTGCCATCCATTCATGTCATTGTGGGCTGGTTCAGGCCTTTGACGGTTTGAAAACTCTCCAATCTGAGGTTCTCCTAGTAATTGTCGCGAGCCATTGCTAGCCATAAATTCAAGAACTCGGCTGTGCCTTTACAGACCCAATACAAAAATGATCGCCATTAAATTGTTCTTTTGGCGTTTTTGACTGAAAATTATTTTAATTTGACTTATGCTAGCAAGGCAGGCTAGGCTGCTTTATTGGCGGAAATGACGTTATCTACAAAAGGCTTCAACGATTCAATATGGCCTAAATTCAAAAAAAATTTCAATCGGTCTAAATTTGAGTCTACGCTTTTTTGGCATTTTCTACACTTCGAACCATGTAAAAAAACGTTTTTCAAACTAAATGCCCTCGACGCTGAATTCAACAAAAAGCTGAATGCCTTTTGTACAAACGTTGAAACGTCTTAAACGGGCATTTTGGGGAACAAGCGGGTGAAAGTTTATGGCGCCTCGTGAGAAAGAGTCTTTTAAACAGATGTACTCCACGCTGTGAATTAGTTTTAATAAAGTTACCAGCTTTTGTTGCAAAAAATTACATTATAAAAACATGAAAAAGTGCCCACAAATGATGTGTTATAGAAACGCAAAAGGACTAATGTTACCTAAGACAAAATCCTTACTGAAAAACACATGAAAATTGGTAATCTTGAAGCAGCGGAATGTTCGATCGTCGCCGTATCTAACAAAAGGGAACTAACAAAAGAACGACGACAACGCGCCAATGAGAACGTTTTCTGAGAATATTATTTCCCGTTATTGCAATAATTTCGTGATAACTCCAAGTCGTCCGGAATGGAAAGTGTTTATCAACATTGCGGGAAGAAAAAAATTGGAATTGTGCGGTTGTTTGGAAAGAAATTTAAAAACATTTCGTCAGGTTCTCACGTCTTCTACACGAAGAAATGAAAAACGCACGTGCAGGGCATACAGGGCGTGCAGAGCCTTTGTTTTTGTTCATTACGTTTTGTGGCATTCTGGTAGCCGTCGTCGTCGTCCTATCGTAAGGTCCCTAATTATTCCCCAAAGGCGAGATGAATATCGGTGAAGAAGAACAGAGACGATGTCGAGGTTTTTATTTGCAGATATTCACCGAGCCTGAGGTGAAGTGGAGGCAGTGTGGCCCAGTGGTTTGGGCGCTTGCCTTGAGATCCGGAGATCCCGCGTTCAAGATCCGTTCTAATCACTCGTTGAATTTGTTCCTGGTAGTCCCAGGTTCAACTTCCCCGCTGCACTTGTAAATAGCCAACTGGTTTGCCTCCGGCCAGTTGGGATTGTAAGTATTGTAAGTATGTATTGTATTGTGAATAATTATTTTAGTATAACAAGCCGTTTTAATCAAAAGTGAAATGCTCTGAGAAGTGACAGACATTTGTTTATGCAAGTATCAAAGATATCAATCAGTTCAGGGTCAGGTGCTCTTACATAGCATCTCCTTCTGTCAATAGCTGATCAACTGTGCGAGCAACATCACACGAGTTAGCACATAAGAGAGATGAAAGACTCATAAAAGCACATTGTGTTCCTCTAGATACGTCGCTAAAACGACGGTCACCTTGAAGAATGCTTCCATTAACGATTAAAATAGCGTTTGACGTTGTATAATCGTA
>NC_090875.1:38476706-38479206 GCF_036669935.1 Montipora foliosa
AACTCACCGACCTATTTTACCAACAGACATTAGATTAAAACGGCCCGAAACGCACCAATCACGGTTACCAGTCTTCACAGCCAATGAGATCAGGGCGTAACCGACAGTCGACCAATAACAACACGACTTCGTTGACCAATCACATCAACGACCAGAGTATTTATATCATTTACTGATGTTATGAAAATCACTAGACTCTGAAACGACGTTCGCTCACGTTGTGAAACATCAGTCAGTTTTATTCTCACTAAATTTAATAATATTAATAATCAGTGTATACCACACAAGTGAATACTGCTCTCGGCGCGCGCTGATTGGCTAACTCTGACGTGATTATCCAAGTACATTGTACTATTGGTGATTCACACGTGCCATGCCACTTGCCTCGTAAGTTGTTGATTCCATTGTTTTATCTCCTCTGCGTTGCAGCGATGCTCTGTGGGCTTTTCCGCGTTCCCCACAGAAGACACTGAATTGACTTCGCCAGGCTGGTCACTCCCTTGTTCCTGCACAGGCAAGCATGTCACCTCTTCTCCGATGGGGTAGGGCAGCCCCTCTCCTGTCACTGCTGTCCCATACTGGCAACGGCTGACTCCATTACCGTGATCAAAGTAGCACATTTCATGACTTGTCTGCCGGGCACGTTCTACTCTCTGGACGCTTAATCCATTGGCCTCTTCAGCAACAGGCTCCACTTCATGGTTTCCAGGTAACCCATTGATCTGCTGGGCGCCTTCACCAGAGTACAACACTCTGAATACATTCTCCGATGCTGCGTGCTCATTAGGGCTGACATGCTCTGTGCCAACCCTCATAGCAATATGGGCCCTTTCGCTGGTTTGTTCAACAGTCATGTCAGCCGGGCGCCAGTTGCTCATTCCTCCGCCTCCCTCAACAAATTGCCAAAACCCGTTGTTTGGTCCACCAATCGGCTCTCTGGGTTGACTCGATTGGCTCGACCTTGTAGTCTGCACAATATTTCCCACAACCACATCGCTTCGGCAGTTGGCTTGGTTAGCACCTGCCCCCACAAGATGGCTCTGTTCAGACGCCTGCCCAGCACCTCCCTCACCATAGTAAGTTGAGTCTGCGGCAGCATTTTCTCCAGTGTGGCTCAAGCTGCAGGTCTGATTAGTAGCTGTCTCGGCAGCGAGGATAGGTACGGCAGAGTGTCCACAATCCCCTCCCTCGGTCATTGTGAAACCATTCGCAAGATCAGGGCGACTGGGAAATAAAAAAAAAAAAACAACCTTTTAGACTGAAGTAAGACTCGCTGTGGTACGAACATTTATTCATTATATTATGTTGAGTTGTGTTAAACCAAAAAAACCAAAATATCGCAGCTTGTAATATATCAGATTCATTTATTTCAAGTTATATATATAAAGGATATTACATTGCCGCTTGGGGGTACGAATTTTATCTTCTGGTGATGAAAGTATCTCTCACAAGTGAGCGAAGCGAACGAGTGAGAGATACTTTCAGCACGAGAAGATAAAATTCGTATCCCCAAGCGGCCATGTGATGTTCTCTTTATTTTATAGATACTGATAAATTTTTCACATAAAACAAAACTTTTTTAAAATTTATAAGCAACAAAATGGTGCAATTAAAGTGGTCACCTATCGCAAAATTCTTGTCACATGCTTTCTTCTCACAAGCTCTCTTGTAATTGGCTAACCATGTTAGTAACCATGACCACACCAATATCCTCACGCGTGAAAGATAAAAAAAGTATCTTCACCGCGCGCGATGTAAATATGATTCTTTGGTAAAAGGAAAAATCCTGGTATTTCTCAGTACCTATAAAATAATTTGCTTTATTTTTCTCCGTCCAAAACAAAGAAAACAATAAATACACTAAGTGAAAGAATTCTGGCCGAGAGGCCATAACAGCAAAATCATGAGGTCTCATGTGGTTTTGAATAAAGTGGTACTATCATCAAAAAACCAAATCTTTTTCTTTTCCTTTGGATTTCAAAAATATGTTAACTAATCACTAAGTGACCCAAATTTCAAGCCTTAATTTCAAAAAGACACTTGTCTATGTTAAATGGAATTTTCCTATTTAATGG
This sequence comes from Montipora foliosa, assembly GCF_036669935.1. Taxonomy (NCBI): domain Eukaryota; kingdom Metazoa; phylum Cnidaria; class Anthozoa; order Scleractinia; family Acroporidae; genus Montipora; species Montipora foliosa. Next base: position 38,478,782 of record NC_090875.1, read on the forward strand.
TCAGCACTAACTTTAAAATCTTGAGAGAGCTGGATCGACGAGACTCCCTAGTTTAAGAATGCAATGGGTTTGTACATAACCGAATTAATTTGCAGCATTTTTTAAGGGATTTCACGTTTTGCATACATAATAAACTGCGTTTACACGCTGAAATTTAATTAAGTTAATAGAGAGATTAAGGGAGCGTTCGATTGCCCTATTCCGGAAAAAGGATACGTGGAGTGATGATTAAAACGATATGTTTGGCGCGCTTCGAAGCAGCAAGGATAATAAAAATATGTTTAAAGTGCATATGACACTTTTTCATTTTTTATTAGCTTGTTCGAAAGAGCTTTCAACATGGTGAAGAAAAGCGTTTACTTTATTGAGATAGCACTCTTGGTTGCCGAGCTATTCAAGATTTTGATTTATGCAAATTAGATGAC
>NC_090875.1:38484206-38486706 GCF_036669935.1 Montipora foliosa
ACTGCGTGGGAGGCTAGATTTAAATGTTATTCAAGGTATAGTAGTTTCCTGTTTACTCAGTTTATGTTCTAGTTCAAATCACATGAATACACAAGAACACTCAGCCACATGGCTTAAGGAATTTACGTTCTTAAACTTGGAGTCGAAGAAGGGTTCCTCCTGCAGGTACCGGAGCACAGATTACGTAAAACAAAAGAAAAAGACAGAAAACAAAACAACTTCAAATAAAGACTAGTCCCAAGCGACCAAAAATGCAATGCTTTCCGGTACATGCAGAAAGACCCCGAAGAAGTCAAGTCTTTCATTGTTACAGCAAGTTCCGAAATTAAACTGTGCGTATCGAAACAGTCCTTGTTTTACGACAGTGGCCTGGAGGTTGACTTGGCTTACGAATATAACTTTGTCTCGTCACCTACAAGCATTGCTCTTTCAAATTGAAATAACCAGCTATATAATTTATAATTGGTGTTAATTATTCGATAATACGACATGTCCAGGATTGACTCTAATTACAAGCGCCACGAAGTGTCCTCTCATCCCTCTTCTTAACTGTGACATCTAGAATAATTAAAAACTGAAATACGGATATCAGATTTCCAGAATTTTCATTGTCTTGCCGGACACAGGATATCACTTTAAATACCTGCTATACCAAATATGATCAAGGAAAACGTCAGCAATAAAGCGAGCTGAAAACATTTTTGCAACTCTGCCGCGAAAAAGATGGCCGACAAAATTCGTTCTGGACCGGAATTGACCGAGGCAGAAATCGGTGGTTTAGTGGAAGAAGTGTTTATCCTGGAGTTTTTACTAATACAATTATTCTACTAGGGCCTGCTGGATATAAAATGATTATAACCCGATCGGCGCTATGCGCCTTTGTTGTTTATGTATCACTTTATATCCAGCGCGCCCTCGTAGAATATTAATCGTTAAATATATCCGATATATGTCGCAAAGTGTCCCCCTAAATCTACTGTTCAAGTAAACATAAAATGTTGCGATTACCCTAACTTTCAAATAATACGAAAGCTAATGTTCACTGGATTTTTACAAATACATAGTTGACCTTTAGACTTAACGGGATACTTGTGACGCTTTTCAAAAATCTGCGAGCACCTATTTTTGTGCAATCCTGGACATAAGTGGAAAATTCTAGGAAGCTAGAATTCATCTGCATTATATGTGTTTTGGTTGAATTCTGTCTGGTTAGCGTAGATCTTTTTTTCAGGTATGGTTGCATTATTGCTAAAGTTGTCTATCTAACGGCAATGATTTTTCTAGCTTTCATTTCACAGCTCTATTAAAAACGTACGGACCTTCAGAATATTTTTAGCACTGGGGGTATAATTAAAAGAAAATGGATCCACAGGAGTTTTGAACCTGAGGATCTGTAATTTTTGATTGAAACATAGACCACGAAAGCTACGAGAGTAAAAGTTTGCTCTACCTGGCCATTGTCGTCCTACAAATAAATCTGCACGTGCTCTTAGTAATTTTATAAATCGGTTCAAAGTCTTGGTTGTTTCTGTTTCGTGATGGTTCAAATCTGCTGGTGGGTATAACAGCTTTCAAGGGCTCTACATCATATGAATACTCATGACCGCGATGCAAACGCGTCACATTTTACTGTGATCTAATTGGCCGATCTGATACATGATATTGATCGTGTGAAACCTACGCCGTACTGGCCCCACAAGTTTTGCATAATAACAGAGTCGAATTCACATGAATGCGTTGTGGCTAATATTGCCGCGGTGACGTTAGCAGTAGTGTAGCGAATTACGGTTGTTTCGCCCGAAAGCCTGTTCGCCCGACGCAGATTCGCCCAAAGCTAAAGTTGATTCGCCCGATGATACCAATCAGTGATACTAACAAAATTAGGACAAGAAACGTGAATATCCCTTGTTGATTTTTCGATTCCTCGCGAGAGATTCCTTATTCACTTTTCGCCGGTTTGATAGAAAGTGCCATCACTGAATGTTCCGATAAACCAACAGGGCCCGAAATTAATCGACGTTGAATTGACCGTGACCCTGTACAATCTTTTGTTTTTGCTTCGCACGGGTTCGCAAATTAGTTGCGCATAATTTAATCGAAGGATTTCAGATTGAATATCTTCTCGAAAAAAGGTGTGTTTTGTGCAGAGCCAAGGCCAAAAATACGAACAAAACCTGAAACAAAGGTAAGTGTCCAGTTTCATTTTCATGTTTTGTCCTTTGGTTGTCGGAAATATACATGTAAGTTAAACTTCTATATGATCTTCACTTGTCACGTCATTAGCAGCAGTGACAAACACATAAACAACGAAAGAAAAATTGAGAGTGAAGAATTAAAAAACAATCGGCTCAACACAAATTAATGTCTGCTTCGATCTTCTAGTCTCTAATTTAACGAATCGAAACGTGCTCATACTGTATATGAAGATGCAAAATACTTATGTAATATCTTGAGTTCCACTAGCAGTACTAAGATCGATGTTGTAGCGGAAACAGATTCC